>NC_067480.1:75682220-75982220 GCF_947179515.1 Apodemus sylvaticus
TTGAATTAAATGAAAAGCAATTTTGGTGGTAAACTGAGCCCTTAAATGTAAGAAATAATTTCCTTCTCTTCCTCCTTCTCAGCTCCAATCCTAAATTACAGCAGCCTTGGCAGGGAGGTGGGGCGCGGGTGTCGATTTCCACTGAGCCACCTCCTTAGCAGCCCTGGCCAGCATCCTTAATAATAGCTCAAGGGCCAAGTGCAGAGGAGTCCTGGACCACCTGGGAGCCGGCTCCCCCATTCTTAAAATCCCAGCCGGAAGGAGCATTGACGCTATATGAACCATCTATTTAAAAGAGTGAATTGGAGCTTACGCTATTTCTTTGTTGGCAGTTTTATTGTTTTCAACTTTTAAAAAAATGCTTTAAAATAAATTCCTTCTGCAATCTATTCTTTCTTTTGCTGTTTTTTTCTTTCTACCAAAGAAAGGAAGAAGAAAAGAAAAAGGAAAGGAAAAAAAATCCTAGCAACTGATGTTACACATGGAAAATAAGAAGTTTATCAATGATCCTCAAATCTCCATCTACTCTGTAGTTTCAGCAATGCCTCTGACCAGACGAGTTTGAAAATAAATATTTTTAAGAGGAAAAGGAATAGGCTATCTTGTAATTCCAGTTGTTTCCTGTGAGGCTAATGGAGGTAACAATGAGCAGTGAAATCCAATATAAAGATAATATATAGGATACATACATACTTATATTAGAAAACAGTTGTCAATCAGAAAATCAGTAGCTACTGCTGATATATAGTCAGTAGTCTATGGAATTCTTGAGGGAGAAAGTGCCCATTGACAGACATTCTCTGCAAATCACCTTTGTGTGTGTGTGTGTGTGTGTGTGTGTGTAAATGCTCACATCTGTGTGTGCAGGGACACAGGCAAAAAGATCAAGGATGATGTCAGGTGTCTTCCTTGATTGTCCCCCACCTTACATATTGAGGTAAAATTCCTCACTGAACCCAGAAATGATGTATTCAGCTACTGTAAGGCAGCTTGCTCTGGGGAGCCCCTTCTAAATCCTTCAATTACAAGTGGGCTGCTATGCCTTAACGGCCATGGCTCAGGGTGACAGGGAGGGACTTGAACTCAGCTCCTCAGGCTTGTGTGGCAGGTGCTCTACCCACTGAGCCATCCCGCAGCTTGCTACAAATTACCTCTCGCTTGTTAAATAGGCTACAAGAAATGCATAGCGAATGTTGTCTAAAGCAGTGGAGAGGATAAACAGCTCTGTTTGAGAGTTGGAGGGGGAGGCAAAGAATGGCCGAACAGAATGCTCTACAAAGGAGTCAAAAGGTATTCTCTCAAAGAACTTAGTTCCACTAGGGAAGGACAATAAGCACTGGAGAATGACGGGGGTTGTGCCTACTGATTGGAAGTGGCCTTTGTCCTCACACCCTTTCTCTTGTCTGAACCATCGCCCTACAAATCTATACCTTGGAGCCCATCACCGCTCTATATTTTTGCTGACATAATCTAAGGCCCCATTTCCCATGACCTGGTGGTAAGGATGGCCTTGTCATAGGGAGAACTCCCTCCGGTTTATTCAACCCAAGCAGCAGTTCAGATTTAAGTGATCCCAAAGAGAACTCAGAAGGAGCACCAAGCAGTTAAAAAAGTTGAATGTGAACAAGCAAGGAAACAGTCATTGTGTGTGGAGTATGTTTGGAGGGCCGGCGGGGGGGGGGGGGGGGGGGACACTGTGCCACAGCATATGTGAGCAGCGCAGACAACAACCTTCAGTACTACGCCTCGCCTTCCATCTTGTTTGTTACAGTGTATGCCAGGCCAGCTAGCCTTCGAGCTTCCAAGGATTCTCCTGTCTCTATCTCTCATCCCATAATAGGAGAGCTGGGATATTTAGAAGTGTGCTACTCTATCTGCCTTTATAGGGATTTGAACTCAGATCCTTGTGCTTATGTGTCAAGTATTTTATCCACTGAATCTTCCCCTTCCAGGCTTCAAGAATACACTGTTTAGAAGATGAGTGGGCCAAGCCAAGTAGCAAGGCGTGTCCTCAGGCAAGAGCTCATCTACTTCTATGCGGTCTACTGCCTAGTATCTTTCTCTCACACTTCTAAGGAAGGGCACGCTTTCCTCAGAAGTCTACTCGACCCAGCATATAGCCTGTTAGGAGTGGATGCCTGAGATGCAAAAGTGTGTATAGGAGTTTAAGTGTTGCATGTGTCTGTGTCTCATTTCCTCAGACTATGAGAGGAACACAAAAACTGGTTTCTTTAAAGAATAATTCTGTCAGTGTAGAGTCAGGATGATACTTTAAGCCGCTTAAAAGTACAATAAAAATAAAACTTGGTGGGAAACAGTTGCTATAGGAAAGAATAATCCACTGGCCCTCTGCTCCCCTCCCCAAGGCTGAGCTACTCGGTCCTCCCATCACTAGCTGAACCATCAGGGATCTTTGTTTTGGTACCTTAACCAGCTCACCCAGGTGCCACAGTGACCTAAAAGGCACTGCCCTGTTAGGCCAAGTTGAGCTCTCCAGCCGCTGTGCTGTCCTAATGGGATCCTAGCAGAACAAAGCACCTGACCCGTGATTTCCAAAACCTCTTCCATGGCAAAAGCCGTACTTTTTCATTTTATTTTATTTTTTTTTAAGTCAGCTCTGTCTGAAACACAAACAGGATCTTGGGCAAACTTAAAAGCCCCCCTCCCCCCAAAAGCTTTTGAGAAGCTTCTAATTGGGGGCGCAAATAAAGACAACACCCTCTAAAGAGCAGTTCATTGAATTGGCAGTTCCCAAGGGGTGAGTGTGGAGACTGCACCAGCGGCAGACTCCGGAGAGAGGGCCATTCTGCAGCACAGGCTTGGCTTCTGTAGCGAAACGGTATCATTCTGCTCTGTCAGTGAAAGCTCACTCCATAAACATGTACATAAATTCGAACTCTGTGTGGCAGGATTTTTATTTTCATGGGAAAACTGGATTTCTTGAGCCTACAGCAGTCTGCCTTGAAGAAGCCCCTTTACTCCAGGGTGAACTTTAATGGTAACAGAGGCTGGAGCCTCTGTTGTGACATCTCAGGGATGGACTGTAGTTCCCACATTGCAATAAACTCACCCCTCCCCTTAGTTGCTCTCCGTCACAGTGTTTGTCATAGCAGTGGAAAGGAAACTAAAAGACCCTCTGTTAAATATTCAGAGGTAAACTATACTAGCAGCCTTAGCAGGGTATTCTGTTGATTAGAGAGCCAAATGGTTGCTAGTCCCGAGACTTCTTTAGTCCTCCTCAGCAATACCACACAGGCACATAAACCCTGCAGTGTCTCAAATCTCCAGAAGGCAGTCAGTGTCTGTCTGTCCCTTTTTCAGTACTCTCTCATTTAAAGCAAGAGTGTGTGCTCAGCGTGGTGTAAACAGGAAGTGTATCCATGCTTTACATAACGGACTTTCCACTGTTGAAAAGAATAGGGATGGAGGGCACACGCTGATTTTAAAGTATACAGTAGAGTTAGAGTAAATGAAACAGTATGATACTGAAGTCAAAATAAATATACAAGTCAATTAACATACTGGAGCGTTCATAAATAGACCCAAGTGAAACCATGGATGATGTATTGAAGTGCAGTGTCCTTAAGTAATGTTACAACAATGAGCCTAAAGGCAAAAATTCAAAACCTCCAAAGTAGCCGGAACCTTTCATTTTATAGGTTGGGTTATATAGGGAAACTAATTCAGATTTTAGCTAAATGCAAGACAAAACTATAGAAGAAAACACAAGAGTAAATGTTTGCCACCTTGCATAAAGCAAACATACTTGAAACACAAAACTAAAAGAAAAAATTGACTTTATTAAAAAAATTGATGAATTAAACTTTATCAGATTAAGAGGTCCTGCTATTTGGAAGACATTGAGGGCTAAACGAGGCAGAGAAGAGGCAAGCTGAGGAGAGACTGATCAGGGAATACAAACCAGTTAAATAGGAAATGAGTTCAAAAGATCTAATAATATTTGGCAGTGTATTACATTCTTTTATTTTTAGAAGCTGGTTTGCTAATTATCTATCTATCTATCTATCTATCTATCTATCTATCTATCTATCTATCTATCACCTCCCGTGTGTGTGTGTGTGTGTGTGTGTGTGTGTGTGTGTGTACATCTACGTGTGCAAGCGTGTTCCCTGGTATGTGCATTGAGGACAGAGGACAGTCAAGTATCTTTCCCTATCACTCTCTGTTTATTCTTGAGTCTCTCCATGAAACCAGTGCTAGAAATGTTTAGTTAATGGCAGTCAGCAGTCCCCAATGAGATTCCTGTCTCTGCCACCACAGCCTAGATTTTCAGGTGTACAAGACCGTGGGTGCTGGGATCTAAACCCACTTCCTGTAGTTATGAAGTAAGCACTCTTAGCCATTGGGACATCTGTCCAGCCCCAAGATATTATATTCCTGAAAACTGTTAAAGAAGTAGATTTTTCATGCCTTTAACTTCAAAGATAATACAGATGTGAGATGTTGCATATGCTAAATTAGCTTGATTTAATCATTCCACATTGAACACATATTTCAAAACAAAATACCATACATGATAAATATAACATTTTTATTGTTTCTAATTCAAATTATAAGAGAATAAGACAAGTTACAGATGTAAAGGAAATATTTGCAAATTTCAGATCTGATATGACTTACATTTTTTTAAATTCTCAAAATTCAATAATAAGAAAACAACAACCTAATTCAAAACATAGGCAAAACATCTGCTATGGTTTGAATCTGAAATGTTGCCTACGGGTTCCCAGTTAATACTTTTCCCCCACCTGGTGGGGTTATTTGCAGAGGCTAGGGAGGCTTTGGGAGATGGGGCTAACCCAGCCCTACCTGCCTCAACTTTCTGATTCCCCAGATGTGGACACCTTCCACAGCACACTTCCATCACCACACTCCCATCATGCTTTTCCCACCACAGTGGACCAAAATGTATTAAATTGTTATCCAAAATAAAGTTTTCCTCCATTGAGATTGTTTTCCTGACAATTATTTTTGTCAAAAAATTTTTTGTCAAATCAAATTAGTTTGTGTGTGTGTGTGTGGGGGGGGGGGGTCCCTGCTATAATAATGAAACAGGAACTCGATTAAAAATATAAGGATGGCAAATTGACACACCAAAGTATTCAGAATAAATAGTCATTGTAAAAGCAAAATGAAGCATGAACCATACCGAGGACTCACTGCTCACCTACATGGAAGATAAAATCAAGGAGGAGAAATGGACACCACCATCTCTAGTGAGCATGTCCAACTCCAGGGACTTCCATCACCTAGGAGGGGAATGTGAGGCACTTTGGTCACTTTGGGAAAGAGTTCGGTCACTTCTTAGACACGGCAGACAATCCTAAGTATTACCCTAGTGAAATAAACTTTATTCTCATCCAAAATCATGTTCACAGCTGTTTATAGTAGCCTCGTTCATAATCACCCCAAACTGGAAGCAACCCAAATGTTCTTCAGTGGAGTAGTGGATAAACAGATATGTCCATATAATAGAATTCTGCATAGTAACAAGGAATAAAATAATTACAAATATACACAACATAAGCAAACTTTAGACACCGTGGAGTAAATGAAAATAAACACTTGTAAAGGCCTGCATATCTGACAGTCTTTAAAGGGCAATGCTACAGAGATAGAGAGACCATGGACCTCGGAAAAGTAGGTGTAGCCATGGGCCATCTACAAAGGGGCCACACAGGGCAACCTTTAGGACAGGTAAAACTGGGCTAACAGTTACACAACACACAGCTTATTAAACTAAACAATGTGAAAGTGGACATGTTACTGACATAACTCACACCTCAACTGCAGTATAAAAATGAAGACAATTTACATTGATCACGGAGTAAAACCTTGAGAGTGCATGTTTTGATTCCCCCCATCTTCTGGGAAGTCCTGCACCCAGAAGTTGGGGGTAAGATTCAGTGTTGTAGCAGTGAGACGCTTCCCAAGTCCATGGAGGCTCTTTGTAAACCACCTAGTTCCGGACAGTATTACTAGATCTTAGTTAATTATTGAATCACTCATCAGTGTAGCCTGGAATGAGCATCAGGCTATCCGACATTCACTAAGCTGTTACAGCATCCTCGAAGGTGTCCAGGCCCTGCCTTGGCGCTGTGCTAAAATCTAGGTTGCTGAGTGCTTGGTTTCTTGGTCAATAGTAGTCTAGTGCCCACATAGGCAGATGCTACCAGAAAGGCAACTTTTGAAATATCCCCTTTAAGACAACCCCAACGGTAAGGAATTGGGGGTCTGATTAATTTGATAACATTGATAATTCCCTGATGGCTATGGAACATTGGTATCTGTATTTTACACACTTTGTTTCATTTAATCTTCATGGGTATTTTTAAAGGTGGTTGAAATTACAATTAGTTAGCATACGTAATATTTGAGGCTCAGCTCCAAATCCAGTTCTTATATACAGGGAAAGTAAGAAAGTCAATTTGTTTTGTTTTTAAACCTCTTTTAAGGCATTCTTGGGGGTACCTGAAACCAATGGAGCAACTCTAATGCCTCCCAGCCTTTGTTATTAATATCGTTATATATACTACAATTAGTATGTTTCATGTTTGCCTTCTCTCTGTTACTGTCTACCCTCACCCTGTGTACCAGGCAGATGGTTCCTCTGACTGTGTCACTGACACTTGTATAATAACTGAGGATCACGCAACCCCTATTTTATCAATTCTACTAAAAATAATTTTGCCTCTAGTTAAAGCAGGGAAGCAAGCAGGTTGTTCATTGGAGAGTGGTAGAAAGCACTTAATTTTCTAACCTTTATATCTTTGGGGCATCCTGGATAAGATGATGCTATCAGACCATAGTGTAGAAGGCTGGATTGAGGCCAGGAGAAGTGAGACAAGTCAGGACTTGTGTTCTGTAGAACCAGCATGGCAGCAGTTACTTAATAAGCAGTGGCATTGAAATGCTGTGTCATAGTGGGGGCCAGAGGCTTTCTGAGTTTGGGCCATGCATAGTTCTCTCTTTGATGTACTTTTCTTAGTGTCCAGCAGAGACATTGAGTCCCCCTTGCAGGATATCACAGCAGGGTTGATGGGCATCCATGATTACTGAGGATGTGACTCCTCAGTGTCACCTCTCTAGGTGACAAGGAACAGTGGCAAAAAGAAAACCAGCTTTTTTTTTTTAAAAAAACCACCCACCATTCTCATTTCCAAAGTTTGCAACCATCACTGCAGGAACAAACATGTTCTGTGTGTGTGTGTGTGTGTGTGTGTCTGTTTTTTAAGCTGCTCTATCATGATGCAGGCCTGCAGCGGGTACTGCCTCTTCCAGGTACGGCTTCAATGATTTTTATCTCAGCTTGGAACACAAAGTGTGTTCTGATACTAATACTGATAAAAGCATAAAGGCTGGCGCCATCTGCCATGGCAACTATCAAGATGGCAGATGCTTTTCATCGGCTTTATCTGAACTTTGCATTAATGGGAATTCAGAGACTGTGGGTATGTTTTCAAAAATGGGAGTGGGGGTTTGAAATGATAGCACTCCCCTGAATAGAAACAATTCATCAAATACCAACATATTTGCAGTCCCTCTTTCTCTCTTGTAAGAAAAAGAAGGGGGGAGAATGCCCCCCTGTTCTGGGGACTGTTTCCTCTGTGTGTGCCTCTCAGTCACCCTGTGGCTTTTTCCAGACCCTCCCTTGGAGCTTGCCCTGGGGAGTTCTATTTAGAGGGCTCTAACTTCCCAGCAGTCCTGATGTTGCTATAGCAGATGGGATTTAAATGCACTGTCTCCGGAGGACAGAGCAATCAACAAAATAGCAAGTGAGTATTCACAGCCTGCTGCAGGTAACAACAGAGACATTCTTCAAAGAGTAAAGAGAAGAAAGGAAGACAAGGAAGAAGGAGAAGGAAATCACAAGTCCGAGGACGTGTGCTCCTTCTTAACTTTGCAGGTTATAGCAGACAGCCATTCCCTAGCCTCCACTCTGCCCGAAGGATGCTGTGGCTCTGGCTTAGTTGTGCCTGTGGAGAGAGTCACCTGGGGTGCAGAGCCACAGTGAGAGCAGAGAGGGAATGCTCTGTACTGGCTCATTCTGTTTTCCTTTTTCTATGTGTGAGTATGCGTGTGTGTCTGTGTGTCTGTGTGTCTGTGTGTGTTCATGTATGCATCTGTGTGTGGAGACCAGAGAAGAACCTTAGGTGTCATCCTCAGGATGCCTTTGGTCTTCTTATACACACAACATCTCTGATTGGTCTGGAGTTTATCAATTCAGCTCCACATATCCTCCAATGTATGTCAGTAACACTGGCTTCCAAGCATCTGCCAACATGGCTGGTGCTGACCTGGGCTCTGAAGGCCAAGCTTGGTCATTACACTCGCAGTACAAACCCACTCTCCTATCTCCTTTCACACACACACACACACACACACACACACACACATCCTATATATTATTATAAACCTATATATTACTAACCATCCTATAAAACATGCCATGTTAGATATAGAGAATTTATCTTTATACTATTCATATATTTCTGTTTTGTTATTTTTATGTTTATACATAGATACATAGAAATGCATGTGTATATACATAAATGCATGTATATATTTAAATTATATATTTATATACATAATAAATTGGATATGTATGTACATATGTGTATGTGCATATGTATAATATCACATGCAGCACAAAAAATAAAATGAAGGAACATGAATATTAGTTTAAAAAAATGATGCACGCAAAAATTTAAAATAGAAAAATCTTTGTAACTGTGTAAATGAGTAGCAGAAATTGGAGGACCCCTTTGAAAGTACCGGCTCCCTGATTCCCTTTTCATAGAAAACAGTGAAAACTCAGAACCAGAGAAGATAAACAAAAGTATGTCATAAAACCATTGCCCTCCAGCCCAGCTGTGACAGAAGAGACTGAAGAATGCTAGCCCACCCTGGCCAGGTAACTGCAATCCAGCCCTCCCCAGAGTCCCAGGGAGCACTCCCTTCTGATTATGGCTGCGCTTATGATGGGCACGTCCACCATGATTACCAGGATATTTTTTCTGTAGTTTTTTCATACAAAGTTTCAGTCTCTCATAAATTTTCAATGTTTTGTCCCCACAAGGAAGGAAAGAAGGGAGGGGGAGGGGAAAGGGGAAGGAAAGAAGGGAGGGAAGGTAAGAGGGGAAAGGGGAGGGGAAAGGAGAGGAGGAAGGCAGGTGGGGAGTGAAGGAGGAAGGAGAAAAAGGAGGGAAGGGGTGAAGGAGAGGAGGGAGGGAAGGGAAAAAGGAAGGGGGCTGGAGGAAGGAACAAAGAAGAAACTGAAGCAGCCCGTAGAGTGCAGCTGCCGCTGCGGACTGTGCTCTCTGGAAAATCGCGTGTGATACCGAGTGCTCAGTGTCTGCCTCGTGAGGATTCCGTGACCATAATTCTGTTTTAATCTGTTCAGCATTCCATTTCAAACAAAATGGAGATGAATAAGCTATATATATTTAAAAATGTTTTCTATTTCAAACACCTTCATTTAACAACTTATTATCCTCAGTGCATCCAAAGATTTTCAATAAAGCACATTTTACATGAAAAAGAAGGCCAAACCTCATACTATTCATATGGAAAAATGTTTTGTTGTTGTTATAAATAGATAAATAACCACTTAATTCTAACAAGCCAAGTAAGTGCTGAATAATCTTATATATATATATAACGCACATATATATATATATGTATATATATAAAAGAAAGGATAAATAAATTATATGTGTGTGTGTGTTTATATATGTATATAAAAGGAAGAAAAAAGGTAACGCCATATAAAAGAAAATGTTGTTATCTGCCGGGTTAACTTTCAGGTTATTATAAAAATAAAACCAGGTTGACTTTCAGCTTTCTGGACTTTTAAAATAAAATATAAAAAACAAAAAGCCAAAACCCAAAAACCAACCAACCAACAACAACACACACACACAAACTCAATGCATGAGGCAATGCAGGACTGCTATTTTTCTTTTTACCAAGTAGAGACAGCACGTGATAGTCACAGCTATAGCCAGTACTGCTCACAAATATGTTCGTAAAATGCAGGACATTTCAACCCACTAGAATAAGAAGACACAGTGTTAGAATTGAGGACAGACTTTCTAACTTGAAGACCTTTATTTTTAGGGGACATTATTGGGCTGTTATGTCTCTTGTCACCCCATGGTCCAGTGAGAGCATGTGTCACAGGTGTCCATCCACAGGCAGCACTGGAAAGCATTCTTCCTAGTGCTAACATCACTCAGTGGTCTGAACCTTTCTTTCCTTTCTAAAGCAATACTCCCAGCTGCTTCCCATCGGAGGAACTGCCACATTGACACTTTGCCCAGAGAACCTGCAATACTACAGTTTATAATTTGTAATGCTATACAGTTTATAATCTACAACACTATATGAAAGAGAGCCTGGAAACAGAAAAAATTATATTTCAACAATAAGAATGTCTCTGAAATTTCCACATAAACTTCTTTTATATATCAAATCAGACTTTAAATGTACAATGGGAATATTTTATTCAAATCAATAAAATTTTTATTCAAAACTTTTATTCAAATAAATCTCATAGGACTCTTTTCTTTTAGGAAAAAAGGAGGAGAATTATATACTTAAAGTAAATAATTACTTGGTAGCATAGATTTTAGGTCCATCTTGATTTATATACCAGGGTTAAATGAAGTCTGTATGTGTCATAAGAAATAATCTGTAAGGGTCTAATCATGTTGCCTATGGACAGTTATCTCTACTATAAAATTCAAAATGTTATATAAATATTCTAAAGTATTGAAAAAAGCAACAACAGTAATTAAAGTAGCAATTATTCTACACCAGTGTTGTTTGTCTGTACTTCATGGTATCATCTTATTTAATACTCGAACACTTCTATAAGAGGAATCCCACTATTTTCATTTCATAGATTACAGAATTCAGTCAGAAAGAAGTCAAGAGGCATGGAGGAAGAGGAAGAGATGGAGTTGAACCAGTGAACATGCATGTGGTTCTCCAGAGAAAATTTCCATCTTAGTCAATGTTCACTTGTTGGGAAGAGACACCATAACCACATAAGGAAAGTGTTTAATTATAAGGAAATCATTTAATTAGGGTTGGTTACAGGTTCAGAGGTGTAGTCCATCATCAGCATGACAGGAAGCACAGCAGCACACAGGCAGACATGGTGCCGAAAGTCCTATATCCAGATCTGCAGTCAGCAGGAAGAGAGAGACACTGGGCTTGGCTCGGGCTCCTGAAAAGTCAAAGCTCACCCCAGCAAGATGCTTCCTCTAATAAAGCCACACCTACTCTAACAAGGCCACAGTCCTCATTCCTCTCCGGAAATGCCACTTCTGATGATCAGGCATTCAAATCTATGACTTTTACTGGGGTCATTTCCCACCACATTCCCCTAAGCCATGATTTCCTGAAGGCATTGTCTCATGGATGCCCAGTCCCAAAGAACAGTGGCGACAGCTGCATGGCCTCAAGTCATTCCTGTGGAGTGCGACATGTGCTGAACCAGACCAGTGGATCCTAAACTCTAGTGCACAGAACTCAAGCAGGGTGCTTGCTAAAATGAAGACGCCCAGATTTCGCTACTAGAATGATGAACTTAGTCTAGTCTAAATTAGTGATAAAAGGGCATGGGTCATTTTGCTAAGATGTGAAGACTCCTCATACTTATTCTCAGGCCTCCCTTTGCCCTCCGTGGTGGTGGGTAGCACTTGGGGTAGTAGAGTCACTTTCAACCTAGCCTTTCCATTTGAATAAATTCCCCTGCCCTTTCCCCAGGTTATTCCGATGCAGATACAGATGGTCTTTTGACTTCACTTAGAGACACCGTGAATACACAGATATCTTCATTTCCTTCCAGCTCATACTCTTTGAATTTATCCTCATATGTAATGTCTTAATCTTATATTCTCTGTAATTATCATAATAATGGGGTTTGCTATATACTATAAATACAGTGCTTTTGTATATACTAACAAAGAATAGGAAGATAAAACTAGCTCTCCTGTCTACCTCTCATTCATCCATTCCCCCTTTGCCCCCTAGGTGCTACGCAACCATCAATACTCACCAATTAGTGAGCTAAGTGCTGAGGATTCAGAAGGGAACAAAGCAGATTTCATATCTGCTGGCATGGGAGCTGAATGTCTAAAGAGAAAGACCTGCCTTTGGGTAAGTCATGAGCACGGTAAAGATTTAAAGAGGAAACGGTGGCTCCAAGAGGAACCTGTAAGAGGAGGCAGTATCTGTATTGGGTTAGGTTCAAATATGCCAAAGCAACAAAGGAGCCAACAAAACTCAACATGCAAACCCTGGTCTCTCACCTGTGCTGCGTATTCAACATGGGAAGCTAAACATCACATGGCCAGGCTCAGAGTACAGGAACTGGTCCTACACAATGCCACTTAGCATCTCCGTGGACAAAGGAGGCAGAAGAGTCAGACACAGGTTGTCACAGGTCCCTGTTTCACCTTGTGCTATCTCTGGTCTTCATTTTATTGACAGTTGTTGTAGTCACAAACCTCTGCTTAATTGTGTGAGGATAGTGTAAACTAAACACTTGGAGCAGTTGGCAAACATTTTCTTGACTCTCTGCCTCAGTGATGTACAGTGGGATCAGAGATGGCTCTCCTGAAGAAGTGAAATCTAAACTAGGCTTCAAAGGTCAAGTAAAAGGGATAAAGAATGGAAGGAGTGGGGCAGGGTGTCAGAGGACGAATGCTCTACAGAAATAAAAGAGAAGACAACAAGTTTAAAGAACTAGACTTGCAGAAGACCCCTAGCCAATAGAGAGTGGAGCAAGGGCTACAAAGGTGAGACTGACCACTTTATCCCCAGGGAGATGGGACATTATTAAAAGGCGTTTATTTGAAATTCACTTGTTTTAGTAATAATTTTGGATGAATAAATTGCAAAATGCCATTTTATGGTGACCTTAGTTAATGTACATGTAAATGGTGTGCAATTTTGAAGATAAAAAGGGAAGTCATTTATGAGATGTTCCAAGAGGTAAATATGTGTCCTGATTAATCACTTCCTAATGGGATCAACAAGTTCTAATAAGTTCATAACTAAGCCCTAAAGCAATGGTCTCTTTATCATGACTGCTTCCTGAGTTCACTGGGAAACCCTTTAAAGATTTAATGCTTCATGAACATAGACTTACTGGGCCAGGGACCCAGTCTCTCACTGGTTGGTTTTAATGTCCCCACATAGTTTTGGTGTGAAAATGAGTCTGGGCATGTGAAAGCAAGTTGGGGCCAGGTTTCTTGATCCTGAAGTGGGGTGGTGTGCACAGGGCTACACTCTGAGAAAATTGGTGCTATTAACTTGAAGAGGTCAGCTCAGGAATTTTGGAAAATTCCACTAGACCCCTCCCCTCCTGGAAGAGAAAGGTCATAGAGCACGTAGGCACCCCTCCCTCCAGAAGACAGAGGTTAATTGCATTCCTCAGACCATGGGAGGGGGTCTGACTATCAGCCATCTGTGGGTGAAGGACACCAGGAGCCCATAAACACATTCTGTGACCATTGGCCACCTACAGACAAGGGAAGTCCTTGCCACTAATTCCCTAAAGATCAATCAGTTTAAAAGTCACACCGTTCTGCCAATCACATTGTGCCTAATGATTGCTGGTCTGAAAATGGTATAAAAACTCACAAAACGGGCTGTGTGGGGTCATTATCTCTCTCCTTCGTAGATAGGGTGACCCCAGCATGCAGGAACAATAAAATTCCTCTTCCTTTTGCACCGATTCCTGGCTCTGCATTGTTCACTCAGGTGGTGGTGGTGGGGTTCTCTGGTAAGTTAAGGCTCACCAGAGTCTTACAGACTCTTAAACCTGTGAGAAGAATGATGTGATGTGTACCCAGGTAGTTGGGATGGATAGCATATTGTTGATCTACTGAGAAGACAGAAAACTTGACAACTTTGTGTGATGATAGGAATGAATATTCCCTGCGCTGTCCAGCATGGTCAACCTCAACCACATACAGCAACTGAGCCCTTGAATGTGACTGGTAGGACTGAGCTAAGTTTTCTAATTTGATTTTAATTAATTTCAGTTGGCATGGCAGCAGATGTGTCTAGCATCCAGTGTATTAGAACAGCAAAGATTGAGAGCACCAAGCTAAGGTAACTTGTCCTGGTGACTCTAGTCACCACATATGAACCCCTCCAGTGCTAGAAATACTTCATGTGAGGCTTTTCATTGTTCTACACAATATTCCCTTTCAGTCAACATGAATAGAGGTGGTGTTTTTTGTTTTTGGTTTTGGTTTTTTGGGTTTTGTTTTGTTTTGTTTTTGGATGGTCTGTTCCTATTATCAGCCAGCAGTTCCTGTTCACTTGATAATCAAGTTGTTGAGCTACTTAGGAAGCTCTGAGCCTGGAATCCCAGACATCTGCCAAGTAGGCAGAAGAGTGCATAGAGCCTATTGTCTGTATACTGACCCATAGAGATAATGTTCCATTCTAAAGTCCCCATTAATAGACTCCTTGAAGTGCATTGAGCCGTGGCTAGCTGGCCTTTTATTATATCTTCTTCTAGACTGGTGTTTCTTCATGTGTCTGTACAACTTCGCATCTAGAATACAAATGAACAGAAAACCTGGATAGTAGTCAGAGATCCTGAGATTGAAGTGGCACAGTCACAGGGTCACAGACTTGAGTTTAAAGGCTGGAAAAGACTTTGAGGCTTGGTAAGCAAGGGCCTTTCAAAGGACATATAGCCTCTTCTTCATAAAATGGGACTGTTTCCTCCTTACCATGTTCCCCTGAAGAGTAGATAATGTCAGGTCCAAAGGTAGAGTCCCAAATACTCCTATGAGCTTCTTTTCCATTAATAACACCCCTCTCATCACCATCACCACCACCAACAAAATCAGAGTGGTGGACATGGTCTGCAAAATTCCAAATCCCCATACTAATATCATTATAACTACTTACCTAAAACACCACACACACACATACACACACACACACACACACACACACACACACTCCAAAGTGAAATAAGAAGCAATTTCAGAATATTTATAACTTGGATGTCTCAAGTTCTGCCAGCTTGTAACTACCATATAAATATCTTGCATCCGATAGAAATTATTTTTAGCTAATAATAACAGAAACTTAATATAACATGCCTTTCAATAAGAAGATTATTTTTTGCTCAGGAAATGAACTGCAAAGGTGCATACTCCTGGACTATGTACATAGGCCACCAGTGCATTGTGAATTTAGTTAACAACTAAATAATCGCGCAAATAAATTTTAGATTTTCTATTTTAGAGTAGAAAAAAAAAAGATTTTCAGTCACTGATTTTTCTTTGCCTGGTAAGTTGTAATGGGAGATGTTTCCTTTCTAAACAAAGTCTGAAAAACAGTGCCTAGAGCTAACAAACACGAGAGCAAGCACATACTACTGATAGTATGACCAGCACCCACCTTCTTATATACAACCCAGCATCATGGTGTGGTTGGTCTGTAGTAACTCTTCCCTACCCAGTGATCTACAGCATTCTAGAAATGGAAATAGAGGGTCATAACACATGTTGCCAAATATCTTTCTGAGAGGTTAGAGCCACCTTTACTCTCAACATTAATGAATAACAGCTCCTCTTGTCACACCAGACTTGAGAATATTGTACTTCAATCTTCCCCCAAAGGTACAGGGGCTGGAGAAGGACACATGAACAACACTGAAATAGTATTTTACTTGCATCCTTCGAATTGAGACTGGGCAGCCAGGAGATGCAGTTCAGCAAGTGTGATTGCATTATTCTGGAAGTGGTTGGAGGAGCAGCAGCTCCATCTGGGAGGCCGTAAACACAGCCCCATAAAATAGTCATCGCCAGTAACACAGGAAACCTGCTAAAATAATCATAAAAAAGATTTATCAGAGGATAGTCTAAAAGGTAGAGTGGGGACTCAAATATCTAAGTTCTTAAAAATTAGGCCTAGATCATTTTACTGTATCTATCCCTCTCTGGGACACACACATGCATGTACACGCACTCTCTAAGAGTTATTGGATAAAACATTAAGATATTCTTGCCCAGTTATTTTTAGTAGTTTTAGAATTGCTACAAAGAGCAACAGCTTACTAACTGAGTTATTACAAATCATTTGAGTTCCTTTGGTTTTTTAAAACCAATTGACGGTTGAGCTGACAGCAGTCGATAAAATTATTTCATGTTCCCAGTTGCATTGGGACTTCTGACATGAATATGCACACCTACATTGATATAGCTATTTCCAACACAGAGATGGGTTTTTAAACAATGTATAAAAGTGAACATTATTCATAAGTATATCTGAGAGGCATAGAGGAATATGACAGTCATCTGAGCCCAAGTAATGCCACTGAAGTAAAATTCCCAGAAATTGAACTTTCAAAATTCAGAGAAATGGAGAAAGGAGATTTGAAGGATGTTTGGAAAAGTGTTTTAAGGGGCTTTTGGGATTTGGTGAGAAAGAGGTAAGCATGTAAAGATAGCCAAGTTTAGTAAGGGAGAGCCAGTGGCCAGAAGGCAGAGAAATGGCCTCAGACCTCTCCAAGCAATCACCCAGCTCAAGTTGCTGAAAGTGCTCAAAGGCAGCACAGAAGGTTTGCTGGAACCATGAATTCATGTGAGTAGATGTCATTGAATCCATTGTCAGACAGGAGATGGGATTTTTGACAGCCATGTGCATGATCATTTAGAATGACTAGAGATAGTGCATTGGAAAGGGCTTGGGGGAGGTGGTGAAGACTATTTTGGAAAACCAGGAAGCAAATCAGAAACCTGTATCAACAGAGACAGAGGGAGGAACTGGGGGATTAGAATGTAAGGACAGTCATGGGAGGGAGGTTGAGCATGCTCAAGAGGGGAGTGAGTGACAGGCATGGAAAAGGAGTGTTGTGACACGCTTGGGGGCTTCTCAGAATCTGGTAGAACCTGGGATGTTCACTTTTGGAAATGGCAAACTCCATGGTGGTCACCTTCTCTGAGCATGGCTTCTACAACATTGCTACTGCACCACAGCATTTGCCTCTTCTGTCCTCTCATGGGTTCAGTAGTGCCCTCTCATGACTGAATACTCTCATGTCTGAATCTCCTAATCATTCCTTTGGTCTATTTATATCTTCAGCAGGCTTGATTTATCAGCACAAGCAATCACCTTTGCCAATGACCATTTGTGACTGAGGACAGAGAGAAAGGATCTGAAGATGACCCGAGATTGTTTGGGCCTTAATAGATCAGATAATACAGAAAGTGGAGGAAATAGGAGGATTCCAGCATTGAAGAATCTGAAACGGAATTGTGGGTGCACAGACAAAAATGCTGGTCAAGAACAATTACTTATAATGAAGAGGCTGGAGGCAAGCTCCACTTGGAATGCAGCAAGAGCATTCCTACAAGACAGATCACGTTAATATGAAAAGAATATTATTGAAATCAAGAAGATATGGCAGAGGGCAACCAGGATGATGCAGAGACTCCAGGACCTTAATTATTTACAAAGGCTGGAAATACTACTTTCCCCTTTGGAGAGAGGGGGAGGGGAGGCAATATAAAAGGAATCTATCTGGAATGTCCTTGATGCCAAGGGAGATGTATAGAAGGTAGATGTATAGAAGCCAAAAATCAAAGGGAAAGGAAAATGATCATGTACTTAAACCTGGAGAGAGTTCTAGGATGAAATAATTTTTAGGAAGATTTCAATGCAAATATAGAGGTAAATTTACAGTGCAAACTACCATGCAGGCTCAGATTGCTAATCCATGAGTAGGACACATACATATATGGGTCTTTAGACAAGTGCCCTATGTTTTAGGGAGATGAGCATTACAGAGGAAACAATTATTTGGAGTCACAACCGCAGGCTCTCTCAGACTTACAGCGATGTCCTTTTCTACGCCATCCTCTACATGCCCTGAGCCCTTGCATGTAATCCCCCACATTTCCAGTGCCCATTGGCAGTACTGAGTGAGCATCCAAGCACATCGACTCAAGTGAAAGCTATAGGGAAGTGGATTTGACTTCAAGCAATCAGCACCTCACTTAAAAAGTCAGGGTATCAACATCTTAGCCCAAGAATGCTCCGTGAGAAAGACACCAATGAAGACTTGAAAGTCATTTTCAACTTGGCCATCAGATCCCAAACTCACAGTGGGTTTTGCTGCTTTTTTGTTTTTAATTCAATTAATTTTTTTTAAAAAAACGTATGTGTGTGCATGAAAGTGTATGTTGTGTTACATGTACATGTGTGTGTGCAAGTATGCACACCCATGAGTGTGCTTGGAGATTGGAGGAGGGTCCTTTCTCACTGCCTCTTTTTCCTTGAGGCAGACTATTTCCATGAATATGGAGCTGTGTTGTGTCAGCTAGGCTGACCCCTGGGAAGCCCCTCAGTCCTCCTGTCTCCATCTCCTTTTTTTTTTTTTTTTTTTTTTTTTTTTTTTTTTTGGTTTTTTCGAGACAGGGTTTCTCTGTATAGCCCTGGCTGTCCTGGAACTCACTTAGTAGACCAGGCTGGCCTCGAACTCAGAAATCCACCTGCCTCTGCCTCCCGGAGTGCTGGGATTACAGGCGTGCGCCACCACCGCCCGGCCTCCATCTCCTTTTAGTGCTGGGTTTATAGGTGAGAGAGGGGGTAGGCACCTGGCTTGCTACAGGGGAGCTAGGATCGGAACACTGGTTCATCTACTTATCTGAGTACTGAACCATCTCTCAAGCCCCATGGTGTTTTTAATTTTATATATGACCATTTCTTTGTACAAACAACAAATGTTCATCAAATGCTTACCATAAACTTTTCAATCTGTTCTGAAAAGTGATTGAAATAAAACAAATATGTTCTAGACCAGCCTGGGCTGTACAATGAGACCCTGTCTCAAAACAAAGTACAGAGAAATAATACATGCAAATATATGGCCTGGTACCCGTTCCCAAGAAGTAAGTACTAAGTATTGCTGTTGTTGTTGTTGTTGTTGTTGTTTACAGCTGTGACTAGTACTTAGCATTATGCCAGGCACTAAATAAATATTCAACAAGTCAAAGGCAATAGAAGCCGCGATGATAGGGGGCAGGCTACTAAGTAGTGTCTGGCTATAAAGTGGGTAGCATGACTCCTATCCTATGGATGCACAGGAATTCTGAGTACACAGTTTTTAAATTTAATTTTATTTTGTGTATCTTATGCAGGCACACAAGCTCCAGGGCACAAGCACAGGTCAGAAGACCACTCTCAGGGCTTGGTTTTTTACTGCTACCTTATAGGAGCTAGGGACTGGACTCAGGCCTGCAGACCAATACAAAAGCAGGACTAAGCCACCTCACCACCCTGAGTACATCAGTAAAGATGCACATTCTACAAACAATAGAGACAAGACACCAGCCCAGATATGTGGGTTTCCTTCTATCGTGTCACACTATCTCATGTATACAAAGACTCCTGCACACGTGGGTGGCATAGAGTGCATAATACGTAAAACTCAGGGAGAAGCCAGATTCTGTGCTAAAGAGGGTCAAGACAATTGAATGCTCAAATGATCTGGAACTTCAAGAGCTGGGTCCGTGAGCGGGCCTTGAATGAACCACTGGCAACGTGTACTAGAGCCAGCGGTGTTATTGGGAAATGGCAGTGGTGCCCAGCGGTGTTAAAGAGAACCAGTTGTATGGGAAATGGGTGTGTGCCTGATTCTCGTATGCAGGGAAGATCCCGCCTCAATTTTGGAAGGAAAGTTAGTTTAACTCACTATTAGTTGGGGGCAAAATTTGACAGTACTCCTTCCTATTTCTACATAAGACTCCAGCGACCCCATCCCACCCCCAGTGTTTTATGGAGCTAAAGCTAACCTATTTGAGATGAAAGTCGCTGACCTGTGGCTCAAGCATCCTGGAAGTAGGGCTAGTCCTATGAAGATGTTCTGTAATTAGAACATTCACACCGCATTTAAAGATTTAGCATGAGAAAAAATGTAGAATATTTCATCATTATTTTTATATTACTTGATAATATCACTATTTCATATTACTTGATAATAATCTCATTATTTTTATATTACTTGATAATATTTTGGGTGTATTAGGTTAATCACATTATATTATTAATATTAGTCTCACCTGTTGTTCCATTAAATATTTTCAAGCGTGATTCCTAGAAAAATTTAAGTTATACTTATGCCTCATGCTATGGTCATATTAGTTAGGTATTAATCTGAGATCTAGTGGCTTAAATAGTAATTTTTTTCTTTTAAACTTTGGAGGTCAGAAGTTTAAGATTAGAATTGATATTTTCTGAATGTAGGAGATAACCACGTTTCTTCCCTACATCTTCAATTCGTGTGTGTGTGTGTGTGTGTGTGTGTGTGTGTGTGTGTGTGTATGTGCCTGCATGTATGTGATGTTCAGAGGGCAAGGCACCAAACACTCATTTCGATGTCAGAGGATGACCACGAATTTCACTCTCCCTTGGTGTGAGTCAGGATCTTCCTGTTATTCCCCAAATCATGCGCCACTGGGCTTCCGGGAACTCTCTGCCTTCCATCTTCTCGGAGGAGCACACACCACCAGGTCTGTTTCATGTCACGACCACACTTTACCACTTTCCGTTTTGTAAGGGAGAGAATAGGCCTGGCAGTTTCCTGATTTGGGAGCTAAAGCATTAGACATCTCTGCCTTTCAGGCTCTCCCAGCTACATCACTACTGTGACATGTTCATGTGTATAACTTACATGTGTATACCGGATGCCCAAATAATCAGTCTTATGCTCGAGTCTATCACTAGTGTTTCTTTTCCCCTTCTAAATTATTGTCTATATCCACCTTAAGTACTGTGTGTGAGTAAGAAAATAGCACACCAGGCAAGTTCCCAGAAAACATGAACCAGAAGAAAAATATAAAGATACTAACTATGTGTGTTTTAGTTGAACTATGACCTAAATTGGAAGGATTTTCTGAGTATCCCAGGTCCAATCTCTTAATCAGAACAGGTTTCAAGATGGAGGTGTATCAAAGAGCAAGGAAGGACAACTTGGCCTTTTCCTTGATCTACCAGCATGAAAATAATGAAGGCAGGGAAAAACCACTCACTTTGAGATACAAAAAAATGTTTTAGGTCAGGAGCAGGAGCCATAGCTTAACAGTGAAGGGGTGCTAGGTTCAATTCCCAGCACCCAGATGGCAGCCCAAAACCATCTGTAACTCCAGTCTGTAGGCATCTCATACCCCTTTGGCCTTCATGAGCATCAGACACACACACACACACACACACACACACACACACACGGTGCTCAGTCATATATACTGGCAAAACCCCCACACACACACAAAAAAAATCAAATAAAATTTTAAATGTTTTGGTCAGTACACTCTCATTGTTACTTTTCTGTGCACAATTCCTCTTCAATAAGAATGGAACTGGAAAATATCATCCTAAGTGAGGTAACTCAATCACAAAAGAATATACATGGAATGCAGTCACTGATAAGTGGATATTTGTTAGCCTAGAAGCTCTGAATATTCAAGATACAATTAACATATCAAATGATTCCCAAGAAGAAGGAAGGAGAGGGCCCTGGTTCTGGAAAGGCTTGATGCAGCAATGTACGGGATTGCCAGGACAGAGAAGTGGGAGGGGCTTGATTGGGGAATGGGCGGAGGGAAGAGGGCTTATGGGACTTATGGGGAGGGGGGAACCGGGAAAGGGAAAATCATTTGGAATGTAAACAAAGAATATAGAAAATTAAAAAAAAAATCGTTCATTCACATACCTCCTCCTGGCACAAGGGCAAATACTGAAAATGGGCGGAAGCAATAAAGAAAGCTAACTTTATAACTTTGTTATTTGACACTGTTGTTTTCACATTTCTAATTTACATATGACACAACTTTCAGATAAACCCTAACGGCAAAAATGGCTAAGTAGTAACTTGCTCTGCAGGGTGACAAGCTTCAGGAGATGTTCAGGAAAAAGGAATCCCCTGTTCCATTACCATTTGGACACTAAGTCTTCAGCAAGTGTTGATACTTTGTGAGGCCAGAGAGCCTTAGTGGCTATACCTATGGCTCTTGGAGATAGATCACTGGGAGCAGACTTCAAGAGGTCAGACTTTTCCTTCCTCTTTGCAGTGAGCATTTGACCAGACCACAGCTCTGAATGCCACCCACAGATCTAGCCCAGAGTTCATGTCTTTCCCATCCTAAACTGCAGACTGAAATAATTCCTTCTGTCAAGCATTGTTTCTGTCAAGCATTTTGTCAAAGCATCAAAAAAATAATAGTAATAACAAATACAATTATGTCAATCTCTACCTAAGCATTTGTGGAAAATCCCCAAGTTGCGCTTGTGTTCAGGGACCGTCAGCAATCTCATGGCACAGAGCAGAGATGCCTGTTTGATCTGCTAACTAGGGCCTCTGTTGTAGAGGACCATAACTCAAGAAGTCTGGGGAAGCAGTGCCCTGAGCCAGGCTCAGTGGCACCTCAGTCCTGACAGAATGGAATTTTCAGTCCTGTTTCAACAGAGACAGAGGGTCAGACAGACTCCTCAGGATGACTTCAGCTTCTAGACAGACAGCCACATCAGTGGGCCAGCACTGGGCTGCAGGGTCACGGCCTTGGGTAACCAAGATCCGGGGCTGATAAGCAAAAGCAGGAGAAACACTCAGACTGACTTTTATTTTATTTATTTATTTTTAATGTGGAGTAATATCAGAACAGGGATAGGAATGAGAGGAGGTAAGACAGGAATATCCTAGGCTGCTAAGGATAGCTAACACCACCCTACCCCAACCCCTTACACACACACACACACACACACACACACACACACACACACGGCACCCACCACTTAGAAAGGGAAGAGGAGCCTAGCAGGAGGGAATTCAGAACCTAATTGAATCAATCACATGAGATTCTGCCAGTCTGGTTGACATCACATGCTACACAATAAATGGCTTTCCTAAAGGAGATGCCACAGCTCACCGTAAGTCTCCAGCCCATTTTGCAAAGTCCTGTGGAGTCCTAACAGCTGCCAGGGCCAGAGGACTTGCCCCGAGGCTGGGAGTCCCATCAGCTTTCCATGTCGATTCCAGTGTAGCACTTGTATAAGGAACTGAGCCAACTAACTGCCTGAAATACTTTAAAAGGATACTCTATGGGTCTTTAACCTGTTAACGATGTACTGACAACCCCGAGTTTACCATTATTGGAAGAAATGACGATGAAGACACACAGAACTGAGACTACAGATTGATTGATATTTTTAATTTCATATTTGTTCACGGGGAAGCTGGCTTCTTTATTGTGGCAGCACCTGCTCATGCCATTCCAGTTACAAGGCCTGTTGGAGAAGCTTTATGGTGAAGGCTTATTTCTATTATAAGCACTGGTTGGGGTGGGTGGTTAATATCCCCACAGTTTCCTGTGGTACCGAACAAAATTATTTCTGGCCCATGTTGTCAAATCATACACATCATCTTTGCACAAAAAAAATAAAAAAGTAAATGTTATGCCAAAGTCAACATCATTAATTAAGTTGTGAGGGAATATTATCCAAGTCAATTCTGAAATTAATCAGTAACTTCAGATCAAGAATGTGAACAAACAACTTGTTTAAAGTTCATGTTTGGAACTCTATGTAGTTATTAAAGTTTCATTGATAAATTATTGAACTGAGCCTTATTAACAGAAAATAATATAATATGGATATATATTATATACACTGATTACCGGAGAATTACTTAGACAAACAACACAGGACACCCAGACTTTCATTACTTTAAAGTTAGCACAAGAATCTCCTACAGTTTATTGTTTTCAGTCAAGAGACAATTTTCAGTCAGGAGATAAAAAAATAAGCATACTCCACATACCAAGCTTAGACACATGCCCTACAGCATCTGTGTGTACACCACTTGACAGTGGCGTGGACGGTCTTCTCACAGCAATACCTTTCCATTAGGGTAGTGAGATTTCTGGATACTGCCAGTTAGGAACACAGGCAGGAGGTAAGGTACTTGCCATTGAGTCTCTTTCCTATTCTCAAAACCTTTCAAGCAATGGGCTGCTTAATTGAACTCCCCATAGTTCCTTGTAAGAATTGTGGTAGCATCTACCAGTATTGTAAAGGCTAAACAAGGCAAAGAATGGCCAACCCAGGCAAAAGTAGGGCAAGCACAAATATTTCCCAGGAAGGCCTATGTCTTAGGGTTTCATTGCTGTAAACAGACACCATGACCAAGGCAACTCTTATAAAGGAAAACATTTAATTGGGGCTGACTTGCTGGTTCAACGGTTTAGTCCATTATCATCATGAAGGGAAGCACAGCAGAGTGCTTGCAGACATGGTGCTGGAGGAACAGAGACTTCTGCATCTTGATCTGCAGAGCAGCAGGAGATTGTGTTGTACAATGGGTGGAGCTTGAGAATAGGAGACCTCAAAGCCTACCCCCACAGTGGCACACTTCCTCCAATAAGACCACACCTCGTAATAGTGCCTCACCCCATGGTCCAAGCATTCAAACACAAGAGTCTGTGGAAGCCTTATCTATTTAAACCACTACCGCCTGGAATGTTTGGGGTTTGTTTGTGTCTGTTGTCTTGTTTTATTTTCCCAGACAATATGGGAGTGCTTAGAGCAGGATGGGTGCATGTGGTAAAACAGAAAAGCACGTTCTGATTTCAAAACCTGTGATTATTCTACCATCCATGGGGAAAGAGAACTACGATTGCAGGTGGAACTGAGATTGGTTAATCATTAGCTTTCTTCCAAATAAGGAGTTTAACCTTGCATAATACAGGTAGGGCCAATGGAAACAGGGCCCTTCAATATGGAAACAGAAGGCAGTTCCAAGTGGGAGTCAGAGGAGCCTTGAAGACTACTCGATGAGATGCCAGAGGAATGTGGCAAATTGATTTTCCCCTAGAAGCTCAAGAAGGATCAGAGACTTGCTAATGCCTTCATTTTAGCCCAATGAAGCCAATTTCAGAATCCTAATAACCTCATCTGCTCAGACCTGTGTTAAGGTGCTGAGTTGGCGGATCTCCATTGTCAGATTGACTGGATTGGGAATCGCCAAGGAGATTGATGAAGCACTGGTCTAATGTGTCTATAATGGCTTTCTAGATCTACCCTAATACACAGTGGCACCATGACATGGGATGAAGGCCCTAGTGAAATAAAGAGGAAGAAAGGAGAAAGTCACCCAAGCGCTTATACTCTGCAACACACTCCTGTCACCATAAAGCTCTGCCTCACCACAAGTGGACACACATGAAACCAAATGACCACAGCTAGAACATCCAAGCCCTTGGAGCCAACATGATTTGTTTCTCCTTTATGTTGTTCTGTCTGCTGTTTTCCTTCAGGTATGATAAAAGCAAGCCAACAAGAGGGCAAGCCTGGACAAGTATGCCTGTAATTCCAGCACTCTGGCAGGAGAGTCAGGAGTTCAAAGCCAGTCTCAGTTACACAGCAAGAGCAAGTCCAAGACTAGACTGGGTACATGAAACCTAGCCTCAAAGACACTATAAGAAAAGGGGAAAAAGTTACAAAACTGGATATATATATACATATATGTATATTTGGTATGTGTCTGTGTGTGTGTGTGTGTCTCTCTCTCTCTCTCTGTGTGTGTGTGTGTGTGTTTCTCTTGCACAAGTGCCATGGTATATATGTACAGGTCAAAGAATAACTTGTGGGAGTCAGTCCCATTCTCCACCAAGTGGATTCCAAGGATCAGGTTGTCAGCGTGGTGGCTAGTGCCTTTATCTAGAGCTATTGCACCATCCTGAGAAACTTTAAAAAGTTACTACGTCAGAATCTGATACACTCCCAGGAACATGGGATCCAGCTTGCACACATGTGAGAAACTGATAAAACAGCAGCAAGCTCTGAGGAGCCTGGGTAAGGAGTAGAAAGAGATTCTATACAAAGAACTCAATTTTTACAATATATTCAAAGTTATATCAAAACACATTCTTACTGTAAAATTTTCATAAGGCAATGTTAACTTTATTTCACATATAAGAGGTAATGAATAACTTGCTCAAGATCACATAGACTTGCTAAAACCTTCATTTTAGCTTAGTGAAGCCAATTTCAGAATTCTAATATCTTTGTCTATACAGACGTGGGTTAAGGCATTGAGATGGTGGATCTCTGTTGTCTGTATCCATAGAAGCAGACTATGAATGTAGGTATTTGATAGGAGACCCTGATAATCTGCATAGGCATTAACAACATAATAGAAAAAATTGAAAAAAGTTCGATGGTTTTAAAAATAAAATTGAGGTAATATTTTAAGAAGGGAGATACATTAAAAGATCAAAATATTAAGAGAAAATAAATCCAGAAAATTCAACATCCAAATAATAATTGTTTCAAAAACCAAAATGAGAGAAATTCAAAGTTAAGTTTATGTGCGTTCTAAAACATAACCACAACTAATTATTAACAAAGCCAGAAGGCCTGCAAGATGGCTCAGTGGGTAAAGTCTGATGCCCAGGCCTGGGACAGATCTCTGGACTCGACATGGAGGAACGAACGAACTAACTCCTGTAAGTTATCTCCTGAATTCCACATGTACATGTGGGACTCGTTCCACATGTACACATGCCCACACACAAACACACACAGACAGAGAAGATGTAGAAGACTTTCTTATTTCAAAAGCCATAAGAAAATTTCAGAGTAGCAGACATGGACTTTTGCACTAAAGTGATCCATAGAATATTTATCACAAAAGTGAAATACAGTCATCTTAAAATAGAACATATGAAGAAGTCATAAGATGTTTCTGAGGGAATATATGGGATATGCTATTTAAGAGACTCTAAAATCAATGTCATTGTAGTTCTTAATGTAAGCATTAAGAACTAGTTATTTACATATATACATTAATACATATATGCATATATTTGCTGTCAAAGATCTCAGAATAAGATAAGTTTTATACTGAATTTCTATGTCCAGCCTATGTATGTATGTATGTATGTATGTATGTATGTATCTATCTATCTATCTATCTATCTATCTATCTATGTACCAAGTACACAATGATAATTATAAATTATTTAATAAAATAATACATAAAATATAAATCACTTATGTATATATCAAATATACAATAAAATTTTTAAATAAATATATGGTAGTCTAATATTTACCATGTAATATTTACTTATTTACCATGTAATTTCTGTCAGGAGGTCTATTCATGAAGAAATCACCCATAATAATAAAGATTACCAAATAAGCAAAGTCAAAAAGGAATAAGAAGAAATCATGAGAAGCGGGAAATGGAAGCAGGCAGTTTGAAAGCCTGTGAGGACGGGCGAGCTGCAGCCTGTGGCACACTGCTTATCCATGAAAGGAGGAGGGAGGGTTCAAGTGCCTTGAAGAACAAAATGCAAAAATATTAGTAGATGACTTAAAGTATTTGAACTGACAGGAGCCTGATATAGCTGTCTCCTGAGAGGCTCTGCCAGTACCGGACAAATACTGAGGTGGGTGCTCCCAGCCAGCCATTGGATTGAGCACAGGTCCCCAATGGAGGAGCTAGAGAAATGACCCAAGGAGCCAAAGAAGCTGTCAGCCCCACAGGAGGAACAACATTATGAACCAACCAGTACCCCCAGAACTCCCAGGGACTAAACTACCAACCAGAGAGTACACATGGAGGAACCCATGGCTCCAGCTGCATATGTAGCAGAGGATGGCCTTGTTGGACATCAAAGGGGGGAGAGGCCCTTGGCTCTAAGAAGACTTGATGCCACAGCATAGGGGAATACAGGAAACGGGAGTGGGTGGGTTGGTGAGCAGGGGTAAGGGGAGGATGGAATAGGGTGTTTCAGAGGGGAAACCAGAAAGGGGATAACATTTGAAATGTAAATAAAGAAAATATCTAATAAAAAAAATTGAGGGGAAAAACACTATGTGATAAATTACATAGAAACTTGTTTTTAAATGAGGAACTATTATGAACTCCAAGACCAGTCAATGGTGGTGAAGAGTTTTTCCATCTGTAAATAGTGATTCTAAGATCAAAATATGGTAAATACTGAATGTCAGGCTTTGAAGGCATAATAAGAAAGCATGGAGAGGTTGCCGGTGTTATGCAGTACCTCGGGGCTAATTCCTCACTTGGAGGAGAAGAAAACTGAGGAGGCCAAGCTACAACCTAGCCACTTGAAAATGTGAGCATAAATACATAAATAGTGAAGCAAGTGACTGACTGTGCTGAAGGAGGAGAGGGCATGGCAAGAATGCACATATTGTGCAGGCTTAGATTGTTTTTAAGCCCACTTTTAAGCTGCTCTGACCCACCCTTCTATCCCGCCATCCAAAGGTTGGGAAGATGGTAAATAGGACAAGGGGATGTGGACCCGTTTAGAAGTAGATCCTTGGGGTGATTCCAGTCTCTGCCAGGATACCAGCAATCCAGCTCAGGAGTATCAGCATAGCAAATGTGAATCAACAGTGATCTAGTAGATCTAGTTCACTGTTCTAGTAGATCTAGTTCACGATCCAGCAGAAACTGCCAGGCTTCCACCAAATTGGCATGAGTCAGAGGCAGCAACCAGAACCAGCCAGGATGCCAGGAGAGGTTCTCTGCCATGCCTGTCTCAACCAAGTGAAGATCAGCAAAGATGAAAACAACGTGTTGCAAAGCTAGCTATGCAAGCACACCATCACTGTCCCTTGAGTCTTAGTTATACTTTTTCCACATACCACAAGTCCTCCCATGGGCCATGTCTTAGCAAAACACCACGTGAGTTAGTATAACCTGACATATCAAGAAATCTCTGCTTCAATAGTGTGTTCCATTATGACCCTTCTACTAACTACAGTTTGATTGTTTTTCGTTTTACCTTCTGTCAATTCATTATACTATGTACAACTATAATTTCATATCAAAACCAAAGCATAAATGCCTCAAACAATATTTTTCACACAGTATATGATCTCGTTGAACAATCAGTGCTGGTGACTGCTGCTGTGATATTTGCTAAAACAGCAGCACCAAAGTAGGATTCCAGCTGTGGTGGTTTGAATGTGCTTGGCCCATGAGAAGTGCTACTGTTGGGGGTGGGGTGACTTCATTGGCAGAAACTCATCACTGTGGGAATTGGCTTTAAGGGCTCAAGTTCTGCTTTGTGTATAAGAGTCAGTCTATTCCTGGCTGCCTTCAGATCAGGATGTAGAACTCTCAGTTTCTTCTCCAACATCCTGTATGCCGAATTCTGCCATGCTTCCCACCATGATGGTAAAGGACTACATCTTTGAAACTGTAAGCCAGCTCCAATTAAATGTTTTTCATAAGAGTTGCCTTGGTCATCATGTCTCTTTATAGCAATGCAACTCTAGGACACAGGCCATATGCTGTCCTATGGTAAGTTATTGATAATGCTCCATTTCTCCATTCAAGTATTCAGTGACTCAAACTCTCAGATAGATACAGCTGAAATGCACTAAAAATGTTGAAAATCAACTCTGCGAAACCAAAACTGAATTTTTTAAAAGTTTTTCACTAGAGTAGTATCTTATCTCAGAAGGTAAATGAAAAGGAGTTTTCAAGAAGAATGCCAATCAATGAATATTTGCAGGTGCTATTCATACTTAGCTTTTAAACTTAAATTATGTCTAGGCTTTGTGTGTGTGTGTGTGTGTGTGTGTGTGTGTGTGTGTGTGTGTGTAGAAAAAGAGAACATGGGGAGGGAAGGAGAGAGAGGAAGGGTAAATATCTCTTGAAATTCTGCTCTTCAAGAAGAAATAATTACCACTGATATGTCTTTTTAAATATTTGTTTTATTTTTATTCATGTGTTTATGTTGTGGTGAGGACTTGCACATGAGTATGGTGCCCAAGGAGGCATTGCAGTCCCTTAGGATGGAGTAACAGACAGCTACAAGCCACCATGCAGGTGCTTAGACCAAACTGTATCCTCCAGAAAAACAGTAAACACTCTTAATCCATTATTGTCTGTTTGTAGCAGCCAATAGCATGACTTGGTCATGCTTTCATGGTTAGCACATGTACACATACTTCATTACCACATGAAGGATTCAGCATTTAATATGTGATAGTTATTGAGCCATTCTCCTATGGATGCATGTTTTCTCTGTCCCAATATCACAACAAATATTTTTGTTAAGATCATTTTAAATACTTGATTTCTAAAGCTTCTCTTTACCATATTAAATATTTGGAGGCAGATGCAATCATTATGTTCAGAAATAGTCATAAAGCTGAGAAGAATAATTTGGAGTGAACTCCTGGTCTTGTCTTGACGTTGAATACATACAATATTCTTCTTATATAATTCACCAAGTCACATGATCACATCATCACCTCTCAGATTCTAGACTTTGGTGACTCTGCCTGAATAGATGCTCTTTTGAGTGTCTTATGTGATTGTCAAAATACAGCACTATATTTTTAGAACAGTGAGAAAATTACTTTCCTATAAGCCTCCTTAACATACTTTAATTGCTTAATCAGTTGTCAATATTCCACAAATAAAAATTGAGATATGTTCTTGTTGTTTGATTTTTGAATGCCCATCAACTTTGAGTCTGGTAGGAAGAAAGAGAATACTGAAAATGTCTGTTGTGTATTAGTCATTTAGGTGGGCAGACTTAGAAAGCTTGTTCTTCTACCATGTTTACTATCTCCCATCAAGCTTCTTTCATAACAAAGAATATGCAGGGGATGGGGTGACTTGATATCTCTCCCTCTCTGTGTATAGTGTTAGTTACATTGTGGTCATAAACACAAGAGTGTGTTTCTATAGATAGATATCCACACAGACTCTGGATGAGATGTAATATACATACCAAATGTGAGGTGTTACTGGTATATAAAATAGAACCTAAAATTGGGAAGTAAATTATATCATAAGAACACTAAGAATCAGATGGTAAGCAAACATAAACAAGTTTAAATAATTGATTTCTGTTTCCAGGACTATTAAATCTAATAATCAAACTTTCTTATCCTCCCCCATTCATAATCTGTTCTTCCTTGTCTGTATGTCTTGATACATGACAGCTTCTTCAAACATTCTACAGGTACACAATTTTCAGGGAAATATCTTACTACCAGAAAGACTATTCTAGACTTGGCCAGACCCATAAGACATAAGGCACTATCTATTAGTTTTGAGTCCTTGGGCACTCTGATTGCTTTTTTCCATCAGTATCATCTATTTGTTTTTTTCCTGAGCCTACTTCTGACATCGCCAGTAACAAGCATGTATATCAATAGTTTCCTGCTTCACTGTCTACCTGAAGTGCTCTGCAGATCCTGCAGTGGCTTGCTGAATACACACACCAGGAACACCCTCCCGTGGTAAAAGAAAGAAGTTGGTCATCTTGCATTTTAATGACACAGTTTCAAAGCATATTCTGCCCAGATGTTCTTGACTGCCTACAGTGCCAACCTTTTCATGACTACAGTATTTATTGGCTTTTTTTTCTTCCCTGATTCCTCACTACCTCTCCATTTCCTAGGGACACCCCCTAATGAAATAACTGCAGCCAAGTCTTTGTTGCTACATCTGCCTTCAAAGAAACCAATCTAAGCAAGTAAATAAAGATTATCTTCTTCACCATTGGTCATCACCATGACAACAAAGTTTGTAAAAGTAGGATGCAGTCATATCACTGTTGAGAAGGGGGGTCTTCCATTTCTGACTCATAAAACAGAAAAGCATTAATGAATGGATTTATTGATATTATGGATTATATATAATGCATCCTGGTACTTCATGACTCTTTGGACCCATAACCGGCCTGTAAAGTTTCTAGTCATAGAAGCTTCTAGTAGTACCCTGTGTTTGGTGTTACCTTCTCACTGTTTAGTCCCCTTCTCCTATGCACAGTACTCTGGATTTCCTGTACAGAGGCAGCCCTGCCCAAACTCAGCTCTTGTGGACTTCCTGAAACTGATTTCTATGAACTGCAGCCTCACAGTTCAGAAGTGCAGGCTGTCCAACATCTTTACCCCATTAAGTCTCCACCCCACACCCAAGGTTTTCTGCTGCTCTTAAAACATCAGTAGTTTTCCTGATCTAAAGGTTTTCAATTGGTCTAGATCCCATCTGCTTCTCTGACTAGGTACTTGCCCTTCTTAGCCTGGCTCCCTCTTAAATTATCCAACCCACCCCTTCGTGGGACTGTGAAGTAGTCCTTTATCCAGAAAACTTCCGCAAGTGTTTACCTTCTGACTCTTCCTAGTGATTCAGTCCTCAGAGCACATATCACCTGCTCAGAGAACAGTTCTTCCCAACTATACAACCATATCCTGTTTTGGTAAATTTATCACAAGGCAAAATTATCTTTTTGTTGTTTTAATCATTTACTGTATGGTATCTTAGGAAAACATTAGAAACCTGAATGATTCCTGTCTCTGTCGGCACTTAAAATAGCACCTAGAACATAGGAGATATTCATCTAAAATATTTAATGAGAGTTTGCAAGACAGTGTATTGAGTAAAGGCATTGGCCGTCAATCATGACACCCTAAGAACCCTTGTGGTGGAAGAGAAGAGCTAACTCCTGTAAGTTGTCCTTGGACCTCCACATGTGTGCTACAGTACTCTCATGATCACACACACACACACACACACACACACACACACTGAATAAATAAATAAATAGATGTAATAAAATATTTAAAATAATGAACAAATGACTATGTTCTGCCCACTTATAAAACACGCCATAAACTTTGACATAAAGGCTCTATCCAAAAATTATTGACCGCTGTTTTAAAATCCTAAGTGAAAACCCTTAAATAAATACAGAATACTGCAGTAATTCATTAGCTATAGAATGTTAGTTGTCAACGGGCAACCTGGGTTGTCAAGGGACATAAGTTCTAAGCATCCTTCCCATTTGAGGGAACTCCATCAATACTGGGAGCTTCACTCCCCAGGTGGAGTTATGTGTTGCTCTGCAGCATTATTTTAACAGGCTAGTTAATAAAAATAATATAATGACGGCAGGAGCAACCATCAATGTCAGCCTCTTCTCTGATTTGCAGAGATCCTCTAGATGGAAGCACGAAAGGTGGCTTATTTCTGAGTCAGGCAAAGAATCCATCATAGTTATGGATGGTTCAAGTCAAACCAGCAAAATGTGCCATCCACGGAAGCTGGTGAAATTCGAGTGGATAGCTACTGCCAGGCGAGGAGGAAGGAGAGACATACCAGGAACGATACATGACTACATGGTTTCACTGGGACAAAAAATGAGAGAGAGGAAAGATTTAGCTATTTAAAAGGACAACTTTGAGAGCATTTGGTGATTTATTTGACAGGGAAGAGGGGGGCTGGTTCCCTTCCTCTAGAGAGGAATTGGCTCCTCAATTGCAGTCACCCAGTAGCTTCCCAGTTGAAGATGCATTCCTCTCTCTGCCTATATGTATCAGACTCCTCTTTTATTATTTCCTATTAGAAAATGCTATTTAATTCCATCCACGGATTGGTGACCTTTGTGTGGCTTCCCCATTTAGGAAATTTACAAGTAAATCACCAAGAAGTATGTACACATGCACTTATAAAATATACATGCACTTGGAAATGAAAATGCACCAAACGGGGGTGGAAAAGGGACAATGTGCATTGTGAACGCTGGGTATATGTGCAGCAGAGGTGGAGGCAGGTGTTTGGGAAATCTTCACAACAACCCAATATTTTTCTAATGACTCCTATTTCCAATGCAAGGGAGAATTTGGAAATCATTAGCCACTGTGGCGCTCTGAACAGTGACATGTAGCTGGCACCATGGTGAGTGGGATCCCTCCCTTTCCCCTAGAACAAAGAAATAGGGTGAGTTTATTAAAGCATAAATGCCATTTTCATTCTGTAATGTTGACTGTGTGGCTGGGATCCCTGAGGTACAGAGGCACTCAAAGCAAACAGCTGTGCCACCTACTCGCAACAGTTGTACGCCCACCACACAGCACCGAGGGGGAGGAGAAGGTCAAAGAGAACCGTGAGGAGGATGGTGAACCTGGCTTCCATGCTCCGCGCCAGCCCGCGGGGAACCGGCCCTTTGGAGGGTAGGTATTGTACGTGCAGCTCAGAGCTTTGAGCATTCTCTTGCAACTTGTCTCTTATTAACCACCTACTACATTTTTATATTCCACATCCACCAAAATAGTGTTTAGCAAATTAATGGGATGCTGAATAAAAAGCCAATCACAAGCAGCTTTAAGATCAGCCAGAAGCTGTTGCCTCTGCGGGCAGGTGCCTCTGTGGGCTTTGAGAACAAAGTGGAGCCCTGGCCAAGTTGTTATTGGGGTAGCTCTGTGGAGCTTATGAGTTGCTCCATACCTGTGGTAGCAGGGAATACACTAGGCAGGCATAGACAGAATGAACCCAGCCTTTCACATGTGAAAGGCCAAAAGATCTCACCTCTATCTTGTCACTCAACTGCTCTGTTGTCCTGAGACAGGTGGAGTGGAGTAGAGTCTACCATGTCCCCATACCATGATAATCCACTCTCAATTCTGTCACAGAAGTTTGAGCTTTCTTCTCTAGCACTTCCCTATGTTGATGGGTCCCACTCTCTCCTCATCTCCTTTGCTCATTTTCTGTGACATTTCCCCATGGCTCTCTAACACTGGTGCCCTTCTGCATCTATACTGACTCCTCTTCTCATTTTAGATGTCTTTCTCAGATAGTTCCCTTCACTCATATGAATTTAGGGCCAAGGTTTCCAAGGTTTAATTTCCTACCCCTGGCTTGCTCCTCACTTCTGCCCTTCTCATGCTCCACCCATTTTTCCTAGCCCTTCTTTTCCAGGGACTTGATACAAAGTCCCCTTCCTGGCAACTAACAAAGTTTTGATTCTCCTTAGAAAACTTATCACAAACCACAGTAATCATTCCCATATCGTCTTAGGCACCATCACCGCTTAGAGAATTATGCTGCTGTGTCCAGGTAACCATGTGCGGAGTAGCTACTGACCACTTCCTTCACGGGGCAGCTCTACCAACAGGCAAGGTCCAAGCTGCCCTTTCCTTTAATTTGACTTCACTGAAACCCCTAAGTGTTCGTGAGCCAGGCCAGATTCTCTGAGTTATGACAGTTGGCTTGTCAAGATTGCCAAAGGCTTAAATGTTGTTCACATCAGAACCTGGCATGTGTCAAGTAGCTATCCTTGACCTCCAGTATAAAAGCAAAAACCAAGTGGCCTCTTGTCTGCAATTCCATCACTTCAAATATGATATCTAGTGTTACAAAAGCAGAAAAAACGAAAGGCATGGAGATTTGTCTTCTCTTAATGGTCGGTCGAAAGAGACACAGAATTTCAATTTAAGATCCAAGCCATTGTCTAAAATTGGCAACAGAACCCCACTTAACCAGCCCTGGAGCTAGGAAAGGCAAGAGACATGAATATCTGATGAGCCCTAATTCATACTGCTTTATGATTCTTTTAGGAAGCTAAACATTATCTCTAGAATCTGAAAGTAAAACTTAAGGCTGATCTATGTGACATAGGCATGTGTACTTACTAAGAGTAGCAGTTGGGCAAGCCAAATGAAAAGAAGGCTAGCCAGCTATGTGGGGGTCGAACCTGGGAGGACTTACAGGCCTAGCCCACAAACGGAGGCTGCCTTGGTAGCAGGTTCCCTCATAATGAGATGGAGCCTTGCTTATTTTTAGGGTGAGGCTGAGTAATTAATGGCTGTCCAGGCAACTGGCAGAAACCATACAGACATTCTGAAAAATTGATTAAAACACACACACTTAAAAGCACCAAGATGCCTTGTGACTCTCTTCCCGCCTGTGGTGTAATTAAATAAAGCTTTATCTAACCATTTTACTTGTATGCATTAGGGACTCCAACCAGGCCTTTCTTTTTCCCAAGACTTCAATATGCCCTTATCTGTTGGTACTAATTGAGTTTTCTCATACTGCCACATGGGCAGCAGCTAATAGATCTGATATGCCTGTGGTTCCTAAAGATCTCCCAGTGACCTCAAATGTTTAAGAACTCAGATCCTCACTGGAGACAGGAAAATCTTGTACCTTCAAATTATGTGATCCTTTCTGCAGCGAGGTGAGGGAATTAAAATCTCCAAAAGCTCACGAGAGCTAGATGCTTGCCCAGGCCAGCTTAGCAAGGATGCAACACGTGCCACCAAGCTCCACCTGGTTATAATCTCAGCTGCTTCTCAAATGAAACAAGGCAGAGCCAGGCCTCTTGGAACAGGCCTGCAATTCCAGACACTCAAGAGGCTAAGGCAAGAGGATCATATATTCAAAGCCTACCTGGGTTATAAAATGAGTTAAACTACATTAAGTATCCAGAAAGAAAATGTAAAAAGTGGATAGGGGGTGTTGGAGAGATTGCTTAGTGCTTAAGAGAACTTGCTTCTCTTCCAGGGGATCTGGGTTCATTTCTCAGAATCTATAAGCTTACAGTTCCAGAGAATCTGCTGCCTTCTCTCAGCCACCAACAGCACCTGCACAAACATTATTCTTATATCTTTATCTCTATATCTATATGCAAGTATGTATGTATATATATACATATATATATATATGCATATAGTTGAGGCATTTATACATACTCCTAAAAAAATAAATGAGTAAACCTTAAAAGAAAAGATGTCTGGAGAGATGGCTCAGTGGTTAAGAGTACTTGCTACTCTTGTAGAGGACCTGGGTTGGGTTTCCAGTATCCACATGGTGGCTCACAACTGCCTATAACTCCAGTTCCAAAAGAATGATGGAGGAAAGGCACCACCTATTCCTTCCATGTACACATATTTATAAACCAACACTAATAAATACATATAACACACACATGTGCACATATACACAAGGTATAATGTACCTGGAGGACTTGTTAATGCACAGATTTCTGGGCTCTAGCCTACAGGCTCTCATAGGTTTCCAGGTGGCAGTGCTGTTGCCGCTCTAGAGACCACACCTCAATAGCCAGTGGCTCAGATGAGGGTCCCCCCAGTGTTGTCAGATCTTCAAGAAAAAATGGAAGTGTGAATTTATATGTGAAATGCCTCAATTTAAAAAATCTTCACAACAAATCTAAAGGTATTAAACTTAGGACACACCAGTTCTGATCAAGAAATGCTGCACAGACTCACATAGACCAGCTTTTGAAAAATGATGCCGCCCCCTTAGTTTATAGCCCACAGCTTTGGAAAAATTTGTCAGTCAGCAGGTAAACCACAATAACTCATAACAGATGAACAGATATTAAAGGTCCTCATATTGTCTCTCTCTTCATCAGGTGATCCTACTTTGTCCCCTGTCACTATAAAGCTATATTTGTGTGAGAACCAACCAAGCCCTTTTAGAAACATTCTCCCAAACGATCCTCAGACCCTTTTAAATATTGCCATGGAGTTGACACTTGAATGATATAGATTTCACTTGGTTCGATATTTTAAACCATCAGCTGCTGTGCCTAGCAGCTTTTCTCTATGTTACTAAAGCCTCAGGTTCCATGCTTTTTTCACAATTCTGGTCCAGTACCTTTGATAGGCAGATTGCCATGCTGGGTACTAATGATAGGGTCTATCCTTCCTAGGTTCCAAAAGTTCCAGACTTGGGCAGGGGAGAGAGCATGGAGCAGAGAAGAGAAATGCAAGCAGACACAACTTTGAGCTGTTTTATGTGCACTGGAATTCCATTAAAAAGCTTATTTAAAAAATTCTCCTCTGCATAAAAAAAATTAACTTGGTCATTCATACAGACAATGACAGTCAAAGTTTGTCGTGTTTATACACATGGATTCTCGACCCGACTCTGACTTCTTCAGGTGATTCAGCACTGAGACCATCCTATCCAGAAGATTTATCTTCAATACAAAGAAACCTGGGCTAGAGGTTGATTACTAATCAGACAATTCAAGGTAAAATACATATCATTTTATTCCATTTGGAAGGTAAAGACACAAACTCGTGGCAGACACTTTCAACTCGATGCCACCCTGATAAACATGGATGCATTTGCATTATGCAGGAAGTTCAGGTATGTGGTACTGGAAATATGCATTCTAGACTGTTCCCTTCATACATGGTCCAGGCTCATTCTGCCATAAGAGTTCTAGTTTGTAGGATGTAAAGCTGATTTGGAAGGATCTCCTAGCAATCTACACCTAGATTCTATCTATTCCTATATCTGATTATCTGATTCAAGGGGTGGGGGGTGGGGAATACTATGATAAATGTCCAAGGACATACTGCAGTGAATGTGTGTTTTAATAAGTAGAAAAACTGTCTGGTCTTTATAACCAACTCTTTTATTAATCCTATCTGAATTATAGAGACCTAGATTGTATTATTGTTTTTACTCATTAAACTAGCTGGCTTCAGGTCTGGGTCAGTGCCCTAAACAGACCTTAGGAACAAACTCCTCAACCAGTCCTACAACACCCAGAGGAAGCTCTACTCCCAGGCGCTCTAACATCCAGGATCACAGGATCAGAGGTGAGGAGGAGAGGGGGATCTGCCCCAACACAGGGAGTAACTGGGACCAGCGGGACCCAGGGACCCAGGAACACCCAGACAAGTGGCACAGGTTCCTTCCAATCTGAGCAGGTAACCTGAGAAAACCTTGTACACAGCCAGTCCTACAACTGCCAGAAGAAGCTCCACTCCCAGGTGCTCTAACAGACCCAGGTTCACAGGATCATAATATCACAGAATCCCAGGAGCTTGGTAACATGAGGATCTCAGATCTCCAGAGGCAGCTTGACTCTCTGGACCTCAGACACACCCAGGATCTCAGGATCACAGGATCACAGAATCACAGGATAACAGAGACAGCTGGACTCTAAGAAGTTCTGACACAACCAGGATGAGAAGAAGGACAGGCTTCAGTCAGATATAGCAAGGGCAGGTAGCATTAGAGATAATCAGATGGCAGGAGGCAAACATAAGAACATAAGCAACAGAAACCAAGGTTACTTGCCATAATCAGAACCCAGTTCTCCCAAGTCCTGGATACACTATCATACTGGATTCAGATCTAAAAACACTTCTCATGATGATAATAGAGGACATTAAGAAGGACATAAATAACTCCCTTAAAGACATACAGGAGAAGACAGGTAAACAGGTACAAGCCCTTAAAGAGGAAACATAAAAATCCCTTAAAGAATTAACACAAACAAACAAAAGAAATGAACAAAAATATCCAAGATCTAAATATGGAGATAGAAACAACAAAGAAATCATAAAAGGAGACAACCCTGGAGTTAGTAAACTTAAGAAAAGGATCAGAAGGGTGGGAGGGAGGACAGGGGAAGAGAAGGGACTATCGGGGAGTGGGGGGGCTAGAAAAGGGGAAATCATTTGAAATGTAAATAAATTATATCGAATAAAAAAAATTTAAAAAAAAAGAAAAGGATCAGAAGCCATAGATGCAAGCATCACCAACAGAACACAAGAGATAGAAGAGAAGAAAATCTCAGGTGCAGAAGATTCCATAGAAAATATTGACACAACAGTCAAAGAAAATGCAAAAAGCAAAAAGGTCCTAACACAAAGATTCCAGGAAATCCAGGACACAATGAGAAGACGAAAACTAAGGATAATAGGTATAGAAGAGAGTGAAGATTCCCAACTTAAAGGGCCAGTATATATCTTCAACAAAATTATAGAAGAAAATTTTCCTAATCTGAAGAAAGAGATGCCCATAAACATACAAGAAGCATACAGAACTCCAAATAGATTAGATCATAAAGGAAAGTCCTCTTATCACATAATAATCAAAACACAAAATGCACAAAAACAAAGAAAAAATACTAAAAGCAGTACAGGAAAAAGGTCAAGTATAAAGGCAGACCTATCAGAATTACACCAGACTTCTCACCAGAGACTATGTAAGCTAGAAGATCCTGGGCAGATGTCATACAGACCCTAAGAGAACATAAATACCAGCCCAGGCTACTATACCCAGGCAAAACTCTCAATTACCATAGATGGAGAGAAAAAAAGATATTCCATGACAAAACCAAATTTACACAATATCTTTCCACAAATCCAGCCCTGCAAAGGATAATAGATGGAAAAACACCAACACAAGGAGGGAAACTACACCCTAGAAAAAGCAGGAAAGTAATCTTTCAACAAACCCAAAAGAAGATAGCCACACAAACATAACTCCATAATAGACTGGATGCATAACAGGATCCAGCATTTTGCTGCATACAGAAAATGCACCTCAGTGAAAAAATAGATACTACCTCAAAGCAAAAGGTTAAAAAACATTTTTCTAAGAAAATGGTTCCAAGAAACAAGCTGGGGTAGCCATTCTAATATCGAATAAGATCAATTTTCAACCAAAACTTATTTTAAAAAAAGATAAGGAAGGAAATTTCATACTTGTCAAAGGAAAAAAAATCTGTCAAGAAGAACTCTCAATTCTGAACATCTATGCTTCAAATGGAAGGGTACCCGCATTCACACACACACACAAAATCTTTACTAAAGCTCAATGCACGCATTGTACCCCATACAATAATATTGGGAGACTTCAACACCCAACTCTCACCATTGGACGGGTCATTGAAACAGAAAATAAATGGAGACACAGTGAAACTAACAGAAGTTATGAAAGAAATGGATCTAACAGATATTTATAGAACATTTCACCCAAAAGCAAAAGAATATATCTTCTTCTGAGGACCTCATGGTACCTGCTCCAAAACTGACCACATAATTGGTCACAAAACAGGCCTCAACATATACAATAAGATTGAAATAATCCCATGCATTCAATCAGATCACCACTGACTAAGGCTGGTTTTCAATAACAACAAAAACACTGGAAAGCACACATACACATGGGAGCTGAACAACGCTCTACTCAATGATAACATGGACAAAGAAGAAATTAAAGACTTTTTAGAATTTAATGAAAATGAAGACACATCATACGAAACTTATGGGACGCAATGAAAGCAGTGGTAAGAGGAAAACTCATAGCTCTGAGTACCTCCAAAAAGAAACTAGAGAGAGCTTACACTAGCAGCTTAATAGCACAGCTGAAAGCTTTAGAACAACAACAACAACAACAAAAAGAGCAAATACACCCAATAGGAGTAGGTGGCAGGAAATAATAAAACTCGGGGCTAAAATCAACCAACTAGAAACAAAAAGAACTATACAAAGAATCAACAAAACCAGGAGCTGGTTCTTTGAGAAAATCAACAAGATAGATAAACCCTTAGCTAGGCTAACCAGAGGGTACAGAGACAGTATCCAAATTAATAAAATCAGAAATGAAAAGCGAGATAAAAAAACAGAAACTGAGAAAATTTTTTAAAAAAATTATCAGATGCTACTACAATAGCTTATACTCAACAAAATTGGAAAATCTGGCTGAATGGACAATTTTCTAGATAGATACTAGGTGCCAAAGTTAAAACAGGAACGAACAGATAAACCATCTGAACAGTCTCATAACCCCTAAAGAAATAGAAGCAATCATTAATAGTCTCTCAACCAAAAAAAGCACAGGAACAGATGGATATAGTGGAGGATTCTATCAAAATTTGCCTTCAAAGAAGATATAATACCAATACTCTTCAAACTCTTCTACAAAATAGAAGAAACAGAAGGAACACTACCTAATTTGTTCTATGAAGCCACAATTACACTTATATCTAAACCACACAAAGACCAAACAAAGAAAGAGAACTTTAGACTTATTTTTCTTATGAAGATTAATGCAATAATACTCAATAAAATTCTTGCTAACCAAATAAAAAAACACATCAATGATCAATCACAACAATCAAGTAGGCTTCATTCCAGGGATTCAGGATGGTTCAATATTCAGAAATCAATCAATGTAATCCACTACATAAACAAACTAAACACACACACACACACACACACACACACACACATGATCATTTCATTAGATACTGAAAAAGCATTTGACAAAATTCAGCATCCCTTCATGTGTAAAGTCTTGCAAAGATCAGGAATTCAAAGCCCAGACCTAAACATAGTAAAAGCAATATACAGCAAACCAGTAGCCAACATCAAACTAAATGGAAAGAAACTTGAAGCAATCCCACTAAAATCAGGGACTAGATGTGGCTGCCCACTCTCTCCCTATCTATTCAATATAGTACTTGAAGTTCTGCCTAGAGTAATTTGACAAAAAACGGAGGTCAAAGGGGTACAAATTGGAAAAGAAGTCAAAGTATCACTATTTTCAGATGATATGATTATATACTTAAGTAACCCCAAAAATTTCACCAAACAACTCCTAAAGCTGATAAACAACTTCAGCAAAGTGTTTGAATATAAAATTAACTCAAACAAATCAGTAGCCTTCCTCTACTCAAAGGGTAATCAGGCTGAGAAAGAAATTAGGAAAACAACACCCTTCGCAGTAGTCACAAATAATATTATATACCTTGGTGTGACTCTAACCAAGCAAGTGAAATATCTATATGACAAGAATTTCAAGTCTCTGAAGAAAGAAATCGAAGATCTCAGAAGATGGAAAGATCTCCCATGTTCGTGGATTAGCAGGATTAGCATACTAAAAATGGCCATCTTGCCAAAACTAATCTACAGATTCAATGCAATCTCCATTAAAATTCCAACTCACTTCTTCATAGAGCTAGAATGAGCAATTTTCAAATTCATTTGGAGTAACCAAAAAACCCAGGATATCAAAAACTATTCTCAACAACAAAAGAACTTCTGGGGGAATCAGCATCCCAGACCTCAAACTGTATTACAGAGCAATAGTGATAAAAACAGTATGGTATTGGTATTGAGACAAGCAGGAAGGTCAATGGAATAGAATTGAAGATCCAGAATAGAAATGAACTCACACACCTATAGTCACTTGATCTTTGACAAAGGAGCTAAAAGCACCCAATGGATAAAAGACAGCATTTTCAACAAATTGTGCTGGTTCAACTGGCAGTTAGCATATTAAAAAATGCAAATCGATCCATTTTTATCTCCTTGAACAAAACTCAAGTCCAAGTGGATCAAGAACCACCACATAAAACCAGATACACTGAAACTTAAAAGGAGAAAGTGGGAAAGAGCCTTGAACACATGGGCACAGGGAAAATTTTTCTGAACAGAACACCAATGGCTTATGCTCTAAGATCAAGAATTGACAAATGGGACCTCAAAAAATTACAAAGCTTCTGTAAGGAAAAGAACACTGTCAATAGGACAAGACAACAAACAACAGATTGGGAAGCGATCTTTTCCAATCCTACATCAAATAGAAGGTTAATATCCAATATATACCAAGAACTCAAGAAGTTTGACTCCAGAGAACCCAATAACTCTATTAAAAAATGTGATACAGAGCTAAACAAAGAATTTTCAACTGAGAGATATCAAATGGCCAAGAAGCACCCAAAGAGATGTTTAACATCCTTAGTCATCAGGAAAATGCATATCAAAACAACCCTCAGATTCCTTTTCACACCAGTCAGAATGGCTAAAATCAAAAACTCATGGGACAGCAGGTGCTAGCGAAGATGTGGAGAAAGAGGAACACTCCTCCATTGTTGGTGGGATTGCAAGCTGGTACAACCACTCTGGAAATCATTCTGGAGTTTCCTCAGAAAATTAGACATAGCACTACCTGGGGACTCAGCTATACCACTCAAGCTATAGCACTCTAGCATATACCCAGAAGATGCTCCAGCATGTTATAAAGGACACATGCTCTACTATGTTCATAGCAGCCTTATTTATAATAGCCAGAAGCTGGAAAGGACCCAGATGTCCCTCAACAGAGGAATGGATACAGAAAATGTGGTACATTTACACAACGGAATACTACTCAGCTATTAAAAACAATGAATTCATGAAATTCTTAGGCAAATGGATGTAACTAGAAACTATCATCCTGATAAAGGTAACCTAATTACAAAATAACACACATGGTATGCACTCACTGATATGTGGATATTAGCCCCAAAGCTCTGAATACCCAAGATACAATTCACAGACCACATGAAGCTTGAGAAGGAAGACCAAAGTGTGGGTGCTTGGTCCTTCTTAGAAAGGGGAACAAAATACAGGAGCAAATATGGAGATAAAGTTTAGAGCAGAAACTGAAGGAAAGGTCATCCAGAGACTGTTCCACCTGGGGATTCATTCCTTATGTAGTCACCAAAACCCAACACTATTGTGGATACCAAGAAATGCTTGCTGAAAGGAGCCTGATAAAGCTGTCTCCTGAGAGGCCCTGTCAGAGGCTTACAAATACAGAGGCAGATGCTCACAGCCAACTATTTAACTCAGAGTAGGATGCCTAATGGAGGAGTTAGAGAAAAGACTGAAGGAACTGAAGGGGTCCCTTAGGAAGAACAATATCAACCAACCAGAGCCCCCAGAGTTACCAAGAACTAAGCCACTAACCAAGGAGTACACATGGCTCCAGCTGCAGAGGATGGCCTTGTCAGACATCAATGGGGAAAGAGGTCCTTGGTCCTATGAAGGCTTGATAGATGCCCCAGTGTAGGAGAATGGTGGATGGAGAGGCAGGAGTGGGTGAGTAGGTGTTGGAACACCCTCATAAAATCAGGGGGAGGGGTGATGGGGTAGGAGGTTACCGAGAGGGGAGAAACCAGGAAAGGGGATAACATTTGAAATGTAAATAAAGAAAATATCCAACAATATGTTGGTGGATGATTCCTCGAGACGTAGCAGCAGCTGAGCCAGATGTGGCAGAATATAAAAAGGGCTGCTTGTTACCCTTCTATCTCCCTGTCTCTCTGTCTCTGTCTCTGTCTCCTTGTCTCTCTATCACTGTCTCTGTTTCTCTCTGTTCCCACAGGCCTCTCTCTCTTTCTTTCTTACCATCCTTCCTTCTCTCTGTCCTGCCTTCTCTGTCATCATGATTCTGCTCCAGTCTCTTTACCCCTACCCCTTCTCCAGGTCCACTCACTCCCTTCCCTTCTCCAACATGAACCTCCCTTGTCTGTCAATTGGTGTGACTTCTTAAGGAGACACCTTAGCATGGGTTTACCAGGTACCCCTTACCCTACTGCTGCTTCATTTTATTTCCTAACACTTCCAACCTCAAAAAAAGAAAGAAAGAAGGAAAGAAAGAAAGAAAGAGAGAGAGAGAGAGTGAGAGAGAGAAAGAAAGAAAGAGAGAGAGAGAGAGAAAGAAAGAAAGAAAGAAAGAAAGAAAGAAAGAAAGAAAGAAAGAAAGAAAGAAAGAGAGAGAGAGAGAGAGAGAGAGAGAGAGAGAGAAGGAAGGAAGGAAGGAAGGAAGGAAGGAAGGAAGGAAGGAAGGAAGGAAGGAAGGAAGGAAGGAAGGAAAGAAAGAAAGGAAGGAAGGAAGGAAGGAAGGAAGAAAGAAAGAAAGAAAGAAAGAAAGAAAGAAAGAAAGAAAGAAAGAAAGAAAGAAAGAAAGAAAGAAAGAAAGAAAGAAAGAAAGAACCAGAAAGGGAGACCTGTGCACGGCCACATTAGAAAGTGAGTTCCTAGGATTAGGGAAAGTGATTCTTTGAGCAACTCTTGCTGTTCTGATTGTGTCCAATTTGGAGGAGAACAAAAAAAGGGGGGGGAGGAGCGTCTATTGTTATCAAAGGGGCACCTAGGGAGAAAAATCATAATTTGTAATGAATCTTTAACCTATTTAAAGTAAGATCGACTCCATATGTGAGAACGGAGCCATTGTCTCTCTGTTCTCCTAATTAGTCCCTCTCCTGCCGGGCACTGGCTTTACCTAGGGCAGAGTTTGTTCTCATCCTCTGCCTGTTTGATCACCACAGTGCTCACGATGCCTCCTAGAATTTGCTTCCCTCAGATGATGAAAGGGTGTTGGTTTTGGCAAGCCTCCAGTTGTCTCCTTGTTCCACATCAATATTTCCCTGCTTCCCCCTTCAAGCCCCTACCCCATCTCTTCTGTTTGATGAGTCAGCTTGAAATCTGCCCACCAATTTTGTTGCAAGAGCTCTACCTTCTCAGGTACAGAATTCACTTCAGGGCAGAAAATTCTGATGATGTGTCAAGCCCAGAATTCAAACATGCTAAGAAGATAACATATCAGTGAGTCTTTTTCTTCGTATTACAATATAAAAGGTATGCCTTCCCCTTCAGTTTAGTGATTCTGCCTTTAAGAAGTATCCTCTGCATAAAATCCCAAATGTTCATATGATATATTTTAGCAGTACCCAAATTGGAAAGAGGCCAAATGCTGACTCCCTTAGGGAGCCCCAAGATGAACTTTGTTTCTGCTGTACTATGTAAAATAGTTCCATTATTAAAAAGACCAGGGCAGGCCTGGAGAAATGGCTCAGGTTATAAAGTGTCTGTTACACAAGTGCAAGGAACTAAGTTTGATTCCCCAGCATCCACAAAAAACCCAAACCAAAACAAAAACAAAAAACGGCATGGGAGCACATGCCTTGGCTCCAGGGTTGAAATGGAGAGGCAACAGATCCCAGGGGCTCACTGGCCAGCCTGCCTAGTGGAAAGGAGAGCTCCAGGATCTATGGGAGACCTTGTTACACGTGAGGAAGAGAAGTGATTGAGAAAAACATCCTAGATGTCAATCCCTGCACCCATGTGGGAAAGCATACTTGCACAACTGCACACAGGCAAATACACATACATACATACACAAACACACACATACCACACAATAAATACCCATCACACACATATACATACATATACAAACACACACCATACACATATATAACAAACACATACACATATACATACACAAGCACACAATATACATACACAAGCACACATATACATATGTGGGTAGTATACATCATATACCACATACACATACACACATACATATACAAACACATACCACCACCACCACCACTCACACACACACACACACACACACACACACACACACACACAGACCAGGGCCAAAGCTCTGTGAATTGTCTCTGGACCATAGAGTTTAGTAGTGAAGCCTGGCAGCAGTGGAGCTGTGTACGCATAGAATCTCCATGAGGTCAGAGAGCCCAGTCAATATCCTGGGCAATAAAACAATGGGATGGGGAAGCATTTGCACATGACCTTTTTCATAGTTGAGTTTTTGAGCCATGTTTGTGAGCCATTCCCACTAAAGCTGATCAATTCATTGATAATCAACCATAAGCATGATAGTCAAGGAGCAGCATTGGAACTAAGGCCTCCCCGACTGCAGTAGAGCCTAGACTCCAGCACTGCGGCCTCATTCTATGCATGTTCCTTCTCAATGTTTCTAGGGAAGTCCTTCAAATTGATGGAACACGGGGATATTAAGGATCCCGGCAAGTGCCAGCAAATGTCTGGTGTGCTAAGAGGACAAAACAAAAAGTCCAGAGTCCCCATGATCACTCATGACCTGAGATGGGGTGCTGAGTCCAGGTGTGGTCCCCAGATAGGGGGGGAGAGAGAAAGGCGTGAAGCTGGGCGAGCGGAGGTCTCCCCCTCAAAGGACTCTAGTACTGGGTGAACATAGCATCAAGTGAAGCTGCCTGGCCAACGAGGGATGTAGCCATTGTCTACCATTCACCCAGGACCCTGGTAACAAAAGCGTGCACAACCATCACAACTTTTCCTAAATAGGTAAAGAAAATAGTTTTGTGATCATCTTCGACACTGGCATGTCAATTTTCTATTTACTCAACTGACTACTTCAGGTGTTTTCGCTCAGAAGCAAGAATCCTAAAGATAGCAGGCAGCTCTTACCCCTCTTAAGAAGACCTTGACAATTCACAATTGACTCATTGAGCCAGATGTTCAGAGCGCATGACCTCGTGATGAACTCCTGGTCGATAACGTTTACAGGATGATTATTTACCTCAGTGTTGTTACTTATGCTCATTCTTGCCTATGGAATAACGAACATCCTGGCAGTTTGCATAGAATTTTATGAGAGATCTATTGCTGTCGGCTGAAAGTTACTAAAACCCCATGGCTTCTAAGAGCCCAGCATCTCCTGCTCTATTAAGAGACAATCAGGACACTTTGGAAGTGAAATCATTACGCAGGAACATCCGGCTTTACTGTCACCTTCAGGAGGTTTGGTGAAGTTAAGACTCTAAACAAAAATTTTTTCCACTTGGGTACTAATTTCTTTCTAATCTAGGCAAACCGCTCCAAATTGTTTGATCACAGACAGAGCCGTGGTTTGAGCAGTCAAGATAAACTTATAATATGGCTCAATAATTTGAAGAAAATGAGTATTCCTCTTAACCACACTATTACTCTCAACATTTTAAAAATTGAACCATTTATTAAACAATTATTTTAAACAGTCACTTATCATTAATTGCTATAACTAAAACCCTTCAAGAGTTAGAATATTATTTAAAGAAAACCACTCCTACGCATAATTTTCTGAATAATTGATGTAATCTTTCACATCTTTAGAACCTGGACCTTCAGCTGAATCATTTTGCCCAAGTCTCGGGTTTAGATATCTTTCATGAGGCTACCTTTTACAAACTATCACCTAAGTGACCTGCAGAAGAATCGTCACAGGAAGAGGGCTATGTGCAAATTCCCAGTCTCTGGCTCCAGATATCGTGTGACTCAGGGGACACAGGATAAGGATATGGAAAAGGATATGGATTTTAATAACTTTTCTCATATTCCAGTGATCACTAAAATTTAAAAAATACTGGCTAAGGTTTGCCCATGTCTTTAGTGAGGCAGTTAGTTCTTGTGAACAGTTTCTATCAAAAGTCTTTTTACATCAACATTGCTACCTAAAAAACCAAACAAAGAAACAAACAAACAAAAACCAGAGCAAGGACAATATACATGCTAACACAGAGGACAGAACCTTCAGAGGGCCTCGAGCCTAGACACAGAACTGCAGGCAATCAAGGAAGGCTGATAGTGGGAGACAGTCTTCTCAGGGAAGAGCCCCAATTTGGTGATCCAATACCAAGTAGTTAGACCTAAAACTCATACTACTTACAAGTAATGTTATACAGACTGAACAGTTGTATTTATATGTCTACTAGTACATATGCATACATATAAAAGATTAGAAAAATAGAGGCCATTAATTTGAGGGAGAATAAGTGACGTATATGGGAAGGGTTTGAAGGAAGGAAGGAAAGGTAAAAATGACCTGTTACGACTCAAAAGGTGAATCATGGTATGCACTCACTAATAAGTGGTTATTAACCTAGAAAACTGGAATACCCAAAACATAATCCACACATCAAATGAGATACAAGAAGAAAGCAGGAGTGGTCCCTGGTTCTGGAAAGACTCAGTGAAACAGTATTTGGCAAAACCAGAACGGGGAACTGGGAAGGGGTGGGAGGGAGGACAGGGGAAGAGAAGGGGGCTTACGGGACTTTCGGGGAGTGGGGGGGGGGGCTAGAAAAGGGGAAATCATTTGAAATGTAAATAAATTATATCGAATAAAAAAAAAGAAATATAAAAAAAAATGACCTGTTACATTGTAATTTCATAAAACGCTTTGAGTTTTTGCTATTGCCTTCCATTTAGACTTCGGTCTATATTATATAGACTTTGCATGGTTAATTTTTTTATTTAATTTTTTAGTTAGCATACAAAATAACTGCCTTCATTTTCATGCATGTGTATTATTATACCTTGCACATTCATTCCCCCATGGCAAGATTAATTTTTAATTGAGTGCTAAAAAGTATCAGGTTTTTGAGGAATAAAACCATATATTTACAAGAACTATTTCTTCGTTTCTCCCCCAGTCTAGGGGGGAAGAAAAGAACATGGACCATTCTAGTAATAGTCTAATAGTTAATTTGAAATAGTTTTTCCAACTGGTTCATTTGTGATTCTTCCTATGCAGCTGTAATGTCTTATGGAGTAGGAATTATCTTCTACTTCGGAAAAACTTTTGGATGAATCACTTTTTATCATTTTGGATTTTGTTTATTTTTTTTTAGAGACAGGGTCTCACTATGTAGTTCAGGTCACCTGAAACTCACTATGTAGACCAGGCTGGCCTTGAACTCAACTATCTGCCTGACGCTACCTCCAGAGGTGTGAGCTGCCTTACCTGGCAGTATCATTTAATTTTTGTTCATTTGGTCTTTAAAAACCTACATACAGCTTTTCTATGAACACACACACACACACACACACACACACACACACACAGATCATGAACTTAGTTCATAGGAGGTCAAAGTCAATTGTATGTCATTCTTCCATAGGGAACTCCCACCTTTAACTATTCTAAAGTTCAAAAATGCATATTTGATTATTTTACATGTGGTTCAGAAGCATTATGATTTCAGGATGTATTTCAATCCTATTCTAAACACATAGTGATTAAACCTCCATTTGATGAATTCATAACAAGATAACTTATAATGCTTTTTCCAGTAAGAAGTTTTATCTTCCATAACCACCTCAGACTGCAGATATTGAAAATTGTAGAAAACAAAGGGTCTATGGCCCAAGATTTAAAAAAATAAAAATTAACTGACTCTTCACAAATTAAGTTTGCTTTTCATTAGTAGTCAGAAGCAGAAGGAAGCCATTTTCCCCAGTACTCCCCCTCTCTCAGGATATCAGCCATGTTCATGGATTTCGTAATCAAACCACCCGGATCCAAATCCCTACTGTCTTACTAGTCACCTTTCTCAGGGCTGCAACAAAAGACCCGAGGTAGTCAACTTAAAGAGGGAAGAGTTTGTTTTTTTGGATTGCAGCTTGAGGACGTCGTCTAGCATGGCGGCAGGAGTATGGTGGCTAGCCATGCTGCATCTACATGCAGACAGAGGGAGCTGTCTGGAGATTGTTGGGCACTCTTGCTCCTTTTCTCCTGTTTTGTTTTGTTTTTTCCCATCCCAGCATCCATGCTGTCTTTCGGTCATTAGTCTGGGAACACCTTCTGAGTCATACCCAGAGGGTTGCCTCCGCAGTGACCCTGAAACCCGGCCAGATTAGGCAATGAGCAGTAATCATCACACCTACCACCTCACTTCATCAATTAAGTCAAGAACGTGTTCAAACATTCTCAGCCCAGTTCCATGACTTGAAAATAAACATTTTGATCTTAGAATCTGTTAGGAAAGTTTTGATTCTGAGGATAGGAAAACCCAATGATGAAGGGGCAGGATTGGCTGAAAACCTAAAATTAGCTTGGACCTTAATTGATCACTAACATAGCTGCTCAATAAATCTACAAAGTTCCAACTGATTTATCTGTCTCTATTAGTTCCTTCATTGCTATGTTTGCCAAGGGTGACTTTTCCAAGCAGCTTCTACACTCATAGTATTATGATGACTGTTATATCTGGAAAAACTTCTACAGAAAAACCCAGTATTTTCCTAGAAAATGTCACTGGAGAGCTAACTATCCCAAACTCGGTCACATGATCAACTCTGAACTAAACAGTACTGGCTGGGAGATAAGCTTAGCTTAAGCTCCTTAGCGCCCATTTCTATGGTTGGGCATAGGAACCATTTCCTCCCCAATTCTTGGAAGCTCCCTTGGGAGGAAGAAAAATCTGTATACTATTACTGACAGGAAAGGAGAGAACATCTGGGTGGCCTAAAACAAAAAAGAACTCACTAACCTTCCACATGGAGATTTGAGGGTTACATGAAATAAGACACATAAAACATTGATGGCTGACACATGGTAAACATTCTGTAAAAATTTATTGTGATTATTACTATTATTAGTACTACTGTCAGTGTCAATTAATTAACCTGATGCATGGCAGCATTATTAAAACCTAGTATTACCCAGAGACTCCAGGCATCTGCTTCTCATTTGTAGAAGTGAAAGAAGGGACATTATGCTTAAATCCCATTGAAACGTGCTTTTCTTAGCCACATGTGGTTAAGAGTAAATTGCACGGCATGATAAGGTATGAACAACCCTGGGAAAACCCATTGCTTCATTCTGCCCACAAAGCTATAATTCACCATAAAGGACACCTTTCTGTTACCACTAGACATTCCGTTAAGGACTTTCATCTGTCATGTTATATCCCAGCACTACCATGGAAACAGTGAGTACCTGTGTTGTCTTTGAACCCTATTCCTATAGGCAGAGAGCATTGAGAAGTGGGTAGGTCAGTCAAATGTCTAACCCAGGAGAAACACTGCCATTGACAGCATTCAGCTCTGCTGTACTTCAACACTGCGGTGGAGAGAAGAGTGCTAGCTCTACATAGGTGAAGGGACCAGCAAGCAGTCACATTAGACACGTTGGAAAGTCCTGTGCAAATCTTCTAGTTAGGCAGGTTGCTCCCTAGACACCTAAGCTGGTCTGAAGTGGAATAAAGACCAAAGCTCCAGCCAGTGTAGACCTACTTCTTCTGAAGAGACATGGCTTAAAGGTAACGTGTAACTTAGCACTTTGCTCAGTTCAGCCAGCCTCAACAAGAGGCAGAGCCTTCGTCCTCCATCAGTCAGTTGCTTAGTTCAGAAGGTGACACCCAAAGGAAAATAATCCATGCACGTAGTGCTGACACCCAATCTCATTCTGAAATTCTCACAAAAAAAAAATTCTCCGTGCTTCATGGAGCGATTGTAGAGTTAAATCCTCAGCGATAAGACAAAAGCAGTCTAGGAAGAGTGATGTGTCTCCTACCATATGTCTCTTAGCATGTATCTCCTAGAATGTGTCTCTTAGCATGTGTCTCCTAGAATGTGTCTCTTAGCATGTGTCTCCTAGAATGTGTCTCTTAGCATGTGTCTCCTAGAATGTGTCTCTTAGCATGTTTCTCCTTATCCTGTGTCTCCAGGAAGGTTTTGTTTCTGCCATATAGCTGATGTCCCTTTACAGATAATTACAAAGGAACAATATGTAGGCTGCATTTATTCTTATTTAGCTAAATAAAGTTGTAAAGAAACATCTTTTGAAAACTCATATTTTTTCTCATTGAAAAGAGAAGAAAGACTGCAGAGATCAATAAAAAAGAAAGAAATGAAGAGGCATCAATTCTCACCTTTAATTTAATTTAAATGTATAATAATCCAGATGATATGATATATGATATTTATATGATATAAAGAAAATGGTTATATTATCTGGATGACGATGAGTAAAGGAACTTGGAGGCAGTGGGCTAAACCACCTGATGGTAACTAACACTCTGCTGTGTTTAAGAAAGAGGAAAGGCCCCATGTAAGAAAATTGAGTCCATGTATCAGGCATTATGTAGGTCTGTGAACAGTCTGTCTTTTGGTCTGGTCTAAATTAACCAGCCAAGGTTTCCCCCCAGAAAATTGGAAACACATAAACCATAAAAATCAAATGACTGCAGGCACACAAGACAATGTGTCCTCACAATAAAATCGTAAATATTTATCCACCTGATGTTCCTTAAAGACCATATTAAGCCCCTCAGATTCCAGTCAGAAAGGAAGTCTCAGGGAACACTGGGGATCGTGTTACCTGCATCCAGCCTCTTTTTCTTGATTTGTCCTTCTCCACTTCTTCCTCTTCTTCCTCTCTTCTTCCTCCTCTTCCCCTTCCTTCTCCTCCTTTTTTCCTCCTTCTCCTCTAGCTCCCCCTTCTCCCTTAGCTCCCCCTTCTCCCTTTTCTTCTTAGCATCAAAGGTTAATTCAACCTTTTGCAAGCATTTGTCACCACATAATGGAGACTAATCACACTCCTTTTTTAGTTGAGTTACCATTGTGCTTGACCATTGAGATAATGACTACCTACCCAGCAGAACCTAAACCAGATGGAGTGGCTAGCACAACAAAGATGATACAACAAGGAGAAACACAGGGGACATTCCTGGAACAGGGAAGATATCATTTAAATTATCTAATTAAAACATTAAGCCAGTATTTGCCTGAGAAAGTTCTCCGAGTTACATAGAAGGCTCTCCCAAATACAAGTGTCCATTGGTAGTGGATCTGAGGAAACTGCATGGTCTATACCTTCTCCCATGCAGAATCACATGTGTATGAGCTCTAGACCATACCTTGGAAGACTGATGTATTTAGTTAGGGTCAAGTTACTCATGATTTTTTTTTTCTTTTTTTAGCTATGGAAACTTTAATGGGTCTCTTGGCATCTGAGAGGTAGACTACCTAGAACTTCTGGTTGTACCAACCTAAAACTGGTGGTTGATGGTACCCACAAAATGCTTCCAAGATTGGCCAACAGGAGGGATTCTCATATTCTTCACTCCTGTGGCAGACAAGGACATAAGGAACAGAAATGAAAAGGGAAATGCTGTAATCTCAAATTAAATCCCATGTATGAGATTCTCTCTGTGAATTCAGTTGGATAGAACAAGAGGAGGAAAAGGAACAGGAAACGGGAGGAGTGTGCAGGGAGCAACACAGCACTTGCCAACTACTTTTAAATGTACTTGATCTAAGCTAACAGATGGATAGAGACTGAGGATACTCACACCCATGATCAGCCATGCATTGGGTAGCTAATTCCCTGTGGATAGGTAAACATTATTATCTGTCCTCAGACATATAGAAATAGCTTCCGAGACAACTTCCATTACTTAAAAAATAGAATTATTGAAAAATTGAAGAATATAGATGGAAAGGTCCTCCTGCAGGCAGGGAGGAGTAAGGCTGCAGAGTGTGTGGGAGATGGAAGATGCTGCTCGATGAGTTATCCCTGGGACTGTTGGCGGCATCACCATCACAGTATCTGTGTTTTCAAAAATGTCAAGGCAAGAGTGAGTTTAGGCATTGGAGACTTTCCTAAACTCAGACAAACTAAGGACAAGCCCAGGACTCAAAGGCTGATGAGCAACTGGACGTGAACCTGGTTGGGCTGGGCGGTGAGAAGACATGAAGGGTAAAGGTTATCCATGTGAATGACAAAGCAGCCAAGGACATGAATATAGGAGAAAGCAACACATGGGAAGATGGTGCGGGTAGGGAAGCAAGGGGTTGTTCTGTACTCTCTCATGTCAAGATGGAATGCTCCAGAACACCCACTGCTGCTTGCCCCTTCATCTCGGTGTATTAATGAGAAAACTGTCTTACTTCTACTGTATACCTTCCATTCCAGTCTGAAAAGTTAGAAACAGCTCAGTTGTGTGTGAGAGAAAATACTGTTCAGCATGGCTTAAGGAAAAAAAAGGGAAAAAAGTTTAAAAAATTTTAGATAATCAAAAAGCTCAAAACCAAATGATTACAGGCTGTTAACCCAGGAACTGGTGGCTCAAATCAGACTATTGGCTTTCTCATTCTCTTTCCTTGATTGATTTATTTATTTACTGACTTATTCATTTATTATTGATTGTTATTATTTTACTGTGGTTGTTCATGTTTTGTTTGCTGTTGTTTGTGTACTGGGAATGGAATCCAAGGCCTTGCCCATGTTCGGTACTTCTGTACTTACCCCTGATCTCTGTCTGTCTGTCTGTCTGTCTGTCTGTCTGTCTCTCCCTCTGTCTCTCTCTCTCTCTTTCTCCCTACACACACATACAAGCACACACACACACACACACACATACACACACACGCATGCGCACACACACACACACACACACACACACACACACGCACATGCACACGCACACATATGTATGTGTGTATCCTCAGTTCTTGGTATTTTGGACAGGGCATCACTACATAGCCAAGGTCTGTGTGAACTCACAGTCCTTCTCTTCCTGTTTCTAGTGTTCTGGAATTGTGACTACATGTGACTGCTTCCTCTTCTTAGCTCTCCTCTTCTGCCTCTACTATTCTTTTCCATCACTCCCCTTCCCCTTCCCTCTGTGTTAGAATCATTCAGTATCAGACTTTCTCCACTGGAGGCCTCAGATATCCCAGCAGCTATTATTCCTACAACTATAAATCACCATGGAAAAAAAATCTTATGCAAAACCCAAACAAACAAACAACAACAAAAAGCTAAGAAAAGTTTGTCATTGTGTCCCATCAGACCAACTTGAGAGTCACAATTACCCTTGAACCAAACACAGTGTTCCAGAGACTAGAACACACCCACTGTCATTATGTGTCTTCTGGGCAGTCTGCTTTAAGTCGGGAAATCCGTGAGGGCTGGGAATGGCAGTCCTCCAAGGAGGAAGGATCATGAACACAGAATAAAATACATGTTTGCTGCAGAAGACAGAAATAGTCCTTTTAAAGTTAAATAAGTCCTAAGTATGAAAAGCCTATGTCTTGGTTATCAGTCATTAATAAATATGTCAACTTTCAGTGGAAACAGAATCAGGGGAGCAATTGATTCTTCTTGGTAGGGGCAGGGTAGCTGTGCAGGTCTCCATGGAGGAAGTGCTCCTAAGCTGTGCTTTTGACAGTTAGGGCAGAAGAGGTCAGGGTTCACAAGCGTGCACACCACAGTCCCAGCTTCCATGGCACTTTCGTTGTAACCGCATGACACTTTCTTGCCAATAGTTTTGAGGGAAAGCCACTTGCTTCTAGGAGAAGGCAAGTAAAGCTGGTTTGTTTCTTAGTCCTTGGCAAAGTCTGTGGAAGCTGTGTTGTCACCATGGAGCCATAAAATATAATCCGTAGGTTAGCAAAGAAGCCATTCAGCAGAGGCACCCAGCTCACAGGGAGCTTTGGCATACGTGAGGAATCTGCTGCGGTAAGACACTGAGATTTAGGATTAAGATATGATCATCCCTTGTGTTTTTGGACTCTTGCCACATGTGTTCTAAAACTTTGTGGTTTTTGTTTATGTAAAAAAGCTCCTCCCCTCTTCTATTAATTACCTTCCTTGCTGTGATAAAATGCTTCACTAAGGTAACTGAAGAGAGGGACGTTCTGTTCAGGCTTTCAGTTTAAGAACAGATATAGTTCCTACAGTACAGCAGGGAAGGTTTTGGGTTAAGATCCTGATGCAGCTGGCTACACTGTGTCCAGAGTCAGCAAGCCAAAAGAGCTGAAAGACAGGCTTACATTTCCTTCCCCTCCTCATCCAGCTGGGACCCTGGCCAATGGTGCTGTTCACCTTTAGGATGGGTTTTCCCTTTCAGCTAAACCTTTCAGGAAACACTCTCATCGGCAAGCCTTGAAGTGGGTTTCCCTGATGAGCTAAAATCCAGTCAAGTTGACAATGAACATTAACACTCTTCTAGAGAAGCAAATGGTGGCTTTTTAGGGCCTTAGCCTGTTTGTCCTGCTGTTTCAGAACATCAGAGACCTAAATCTAAAATTAACAGAAATTTATTTCTTACTTAACCCATTTGTTCTACTAGTCCCAAACATCACAGACCTTGGTGATATAAAATAACAGAAATTTGTTTCTCATAAGTTAAGAGAAAGCTGCCTTTTGCATCCATTACTAGATCACAGCCACCAAAATAAAATTCAATCCCTTCATGACTTCTGACCAAAGCAAGAACCACAAAGGGCATTTCAATGCACCTTCTCACATTCAGAGGAAGATTATGTCTTCCCCTCTTTCCAAGGAACTGAGACAGAAGTATAATGTTTGCTCTATGTCCATTTGAAAGAACGATGAAGTTCAGATTGTTGAAGGATACTACAAAGGCCAGCAGATTGGCACAGTGGTCCACTTACACAGAAAGAAATGTGTCATCTACACAGAATGAGTCCAGAGAGAGAAGGCTAATGACACAACTGTCCATGCGGGCATCCACACCAGCAAGGTGGATCCTACTAGACTAAAGCGGGACAAGAACTACAGGAAGATGCTGGAGAGGAGAGCCAGTCCCTACAAGTAGGAAAGGAGAAGGGCAAACACAAGGAAGAGATGATCGAGAAGATGCAGGAGTAAAGACATCTGCACTGCTTTCACTAAAGACTGCTTAAGTAAAATAAAAGGGGGGGGGGATGTCCAAGACCAATGTGCTGGTCTGGAAGATTGTTCTTTGCCTGAAGGCAATTCCAAGTTGATAGGGAGAAAGTTGTGTGCTCAACTGGTAGAAAGGATAGAAAGCCAGGTCAAGAGGGTATATGCCCTTCAACTTCCAGCCCTTTATAATTGTGTCAATCCTAGACACAAGGGCTTTACTACCTCCCAAAATGCTGCACTTCATAATATTAATGTGTTTGAAGTTAAGTTTCCACATAAATTTTGAAGAGAATACCATGATTCAACCACAGCACTGGGGAATTATAAGAAAGGAACCCACAATGGAATATATTGAAGTTGAGTAAGTTAACAAGTATTGGTTATTAAAGAACAACTTATTTAGTTACAAACTCTTACTCATCAGCTACTACATGTGGCTAAGATTTATTGGCTTGAAACATTTTCTATCACATAAGTAATTGAGCTACACAATTGCATTCTGTGTGGCTTTTCCTCCTGAGGGCAATGTGCAGGTCATTTTATGTTTTGTTCTTTGATGGTTTCATGCATGCGTAGGATGAACTTCAAGCATTCATTTCACCCCCTTCCCTGTTTTCTCTCATCCTTTGCCCTCTTCTAATGAAAAGTTTCCTTCTCCCAGCAAATCTTCTCCCTAGTGTGTATGTGATTCACTGAGCTTAACCAGAGCTGTGTATATGAGCATAGGGGATGCTCTTTCCATATGTTCTTTAATGGACCAAAGGTAACTTGTCAGTGTCTACAGCACTGAAGAAAGTGATGCTCGCCTCTCAGCAAACACTCACTATCAACAGTGTCTGGGGGAGGAGTCGGGTTCTCATGAGTCTTCATTCCATAGTAAAATATTGACAGGCTTAATGTTGGACAGGCCTTGTGTGCATCCACACCTACTGTGAATTCAAGAGTGCTATATCTGGGTCGTATCCAGGAGATGTCCTTTCTGTGGCTCACCTCCTCTTCCTCTGGCTTTTACTTTTTTTTCATCCCATTTCCTGCAATCCTCCTTGAGCCTTGAAGTTAGCGGTATAGGTGCAGGTCATTTTCTAATGTCATAAAACAGGCACGTTAGTGCAATGAGCATGCTTAAGGCTTTCTCAGGCCCAGGCTCAGACCGAGTGAAGTGACACTTCCGATGACTTCATACCCATAGAGTCACCTGTACCAAACAAAAGCTGAGGTGCGAATATATGCAAGACTATCTATGACACAGCCATGGAAGAGATGAGTGCAAAACAGGTAGTGCTGGGCCAGGAACTCCATCTACAGACCCAGGAGAACTCACCCAGCCTACAGAAGATACCTCTGTACATGTCCCAGTTTTTCTACACAATGAAAATGAAGACAACTAGCCCCGATCTTACAAGTCGTCCTCATTTTAAGTGCTCAAAAACAGTTTCTCACTGTCCACATTCCTCTCTGTCCACCAACATCCTTTGTCAATGTTGAACACAACAGAAGCAATCCAGCCCCCGGCAGATAGGGAGTCTGTGTCTTTCTTTAGCCTTGACAAGCAAGAAGATGTAAACAGACCATAAGGGAAGCTGCGTTTTCATTTGCACCCCTCCATCCGTTTTACGTTGATAAGATACACAGCCTAGGAAAGCTATAAATAAGAGGCTGGAAACAGCTTGAGGGGCTGGTGATGGAGCCACAAATCAACAGAGTTACATCTTCATCAGGACCCTGATATGGAACTTTTACAATTGCCAAAATATATTTATCTCTGCTACACAACTTGTAGATCACAAGCTAAGGCAGAGAGACTTCAGTGCTCCCCACTTTGCTACAAAGTTTCCTGTTGATCAGCCCAAATCCAGCTGGAATGGATGCATCTATTTCTTGTCTTACATAGGGCAGGATTACTCACGTGGTTGGCAGGTCCCTTTTTCTAATTTCACCTGTATGGCACCCCCCACCCCTACAATGAGCCAAAATGCATGTGGGAATTTAGCCCCACTGAACTTAAGTTCTTCCCAGCTGAGCTTCCCATAGCATAGTGTAGGGAGACCCAGAGAGGCAAGCACATTACCTCACTTAAAATGTACCTGAACTGGCTTGAAACTTCCGTATTTGCTCTCCTCATGGGGGCTGGGGACCATGTGTTTGAAATGATGGCATTGACACTGTGGATTCGAAACATGGAAGACATATTTTGTGGGAAAGAGGAATCTGGAAGTCAGAAGCTTTGAGTTTATAGATATAGGAAGCAGACAGCTCAGCATGGGTGAATTGAAGTTTGGATTCCTAGTGGGCATAGAGGACAGGTATGGAACAAGAAAGAACAAAACCAAATAAACCCCTGTGGAGAGCAGGCCTGTTGGGATTACTCAGGCCTCAGCCTGAACACAGCGCTCAGGCCAGTCAGCCCTGCCTCATGGAGTCTTTAAGCAACATGCTGGGCTGTGCATTGCCTCCCCTTCTTCATGGGTCCTGTGGCTGTATTGTTTAGGGGAGCTAGAGGGGTGGCTCAGTAGCAATGCTGGATCATTATGCCACGTTCAGATTGAGAAACTGAGGCTTAAAAAGTGTGAGTGACAGGCGCAATGTCACATAACTATTAAAGGGGATAGGAGTGGAAGTGGGCACGGACACAGAAATTTAACCAGAAACAGTCAACTCTTAACTCCGAAAATGTGACCACTCTATGTAGTCCATGAATTTTCTTTAAAGAAAAGGCCAGGCCAAGCCACTGGAGTGTGAGAGAAAGAGGGCAAAAGGCAAAAGGCAAACATTAACACCAACAGGAAAAGAAATGGAGCCGCCATGCTGCAGTTGGAGTCAGGAAGCCAACGACAGTCTAGGTGTTGCCTTGTGAACGACAAGAAGCAGGTCCTGGACTCTGGAGTCTTGGATGAGTATAATGCGTTGTCGAATGAGCCTTTCTATTGCCCAGACCTGGTGACAGGTCACAAGATAGAGGCCAAAGAGGAGGCAAGTGACACCTTCTAACCATCATCAGAAGAGACCTCTATGCCAGTGACTTGTGAGTGAGGACCCTATGTCAACAACTACTCAGTGGCAGAGAGACAGCTTCTCCACCCTTACTGTCTCCAGTCCAGTGCTCCAGTGTTCCCATTTCCATGAACTCTCAGCATCCTACAAAAAGAATCCACACTGCCCTGGAAGCCTTTTTCAACTAGAAGTACATGGTTTTCTTTGTTCTTGTTTTGTTTTGTTTTTCTGTACATGGAATGTTCTGGAAGCCCTAAGAGCAGGCTTTAGCCAAGGATGACCAGGATTAGAAGATGACTAGAGAAGCTTCTTTCCTGCTCCTTCTTCCTCTTCTTCTTCCTCTTCTTCTTTTCTTCTTCTTCTGGAAATACTGCCTTACATTTTCACCTGCTCTTTCCCTGAAATGTCTTTTCCAAATCTGAAAAGTCACCTAATATGCTTAGAAAAAAAATCCTAAAATTAATCAAAGTAGGATTGGCTAAACTGTAATAACAAGTACTCCTAAGTCCCACTGCCATAAAATCACACTATCTTACTAAGGATTTCTCCTTCAGTGCCTGAGACCTGGGTTTCTTTACTGGGGACCCTCCTCCATGCAACGATGCTAGTATCCCATATTGAGGTTCTGCAGCGTCTTTACACGGCTCCCATACTGCAGAAAGAAAAATGGGAGAGGCTTTTAAGCATTCTATCTTGGAAGCTGATGGCATCTATGCAAATCTTTGGCCAGAACTTGTCATACAGTTGCAAGGGAACTTCAAGAGATGCTGGGACCTGCCAGGAAGCATGGACATATTTTGTACCCACAAACCTCTGTGTTTCAACCACTGCTCTCTCAAGCTCAACTCAGAAGTGCTTCTTCCATGAAGATTTACCCAATAATTCCTGCCCCTTCCAAGAAGAATGAATTACTATGCTGTTTGCATGTTCACAGTGCATTAATAAAAACCCTAGAGCCTGTGGGTCACAACCCCTTTATGGATCAAATAACCCTTTCATAAGGGTCACATACCAGATATTAACACCACAATTCATACCAGTAGCAAAATTACTACTATGAAGTAGCAACAATAATTATATAGTTGGTTCCACAATTTGAGGAACAGTATTAAAAGAGTTGCAGCATTAAGGAAGTTGAGAACCACTATTCTAGAGTTTTCAGAAGGTCATGTAATCTTGCTCTCACACTATCATGTGCGCCCCATAAAAGGAAAAAACATACTGCTTTTTTCTTCTGTTGCCCCCACAATATTAACAGGGAAGTAAGTTGGGGTTGGATTTAATAAATTTTAAGTGAATAAATGGTATTTTGCATCTAGCTTTGACCTTTTGTGTCCCACCCACCCCAGTGACTGGAGCATAGTGGACAACTCCTCAAGGCTGTCTTTTATCCTTTGATGTGGAAATGCTCCCTTGACTACATTTCTCCTTCTGGGAATGGCAAGAAAGCAAAGGCAGGGAAAGAACCGATAAGAGTAAAGCCCCAGTACAGAATCAGTAAGTCAGTACAGCAGGCCTTGGATGCCAAAGCCAGGTCAGGAATAAACACTGACCCTCCAGGCATCAACCCACTCTCCAAGCTGGCCACACTTCCGCCCCTCACCACTAAGAGCACAGTGTGCTGTGCTCCAAGCCCCTAGGACAGCTGGCATTTCCAAGTCCACAGTCAAAGACTTTGTAAGAGGAGCTGAGTCGGGCTGAGCTGAGCTGATCCTCTGGTGGCAAGGATAAATGAAGGGAAAGGAGCTTTCTCAGTTCGGGGGCCTCTGAGAAAAGGAAAAATGTAAGCTTCCTAAAATTCACCACTCGTGCCATATGCTGTGACTTTCCCATTCATACCAGCAACTGCGACAAATTCAGCTTCTGATTATAACATCAGGAAATTAACGAAGAGTTTATAAATAAGCTCTGAGTCAGAGCACAGCCTTTAGGAATGTTCCTCAAGCCTTCTGGGGACTGTGCTCCCAACAAGCCCTCGCTCTCCCTCGCTCTTTAGGGTAGTTCCTCTCAAGGGCCCTCACTACCTTCTTGGAACTTGGTTGCTTCTGACTTTGACAACACTGTTTTCTGACTGAGGACTCTCCAGGACTTCCTGCTTGTGCCAAAACCCCAAATGGACTGTGCTTGGACAAGAACAGAGTGAAGTTAAAGCAGAATGGTGATTTTGCTTTCACTTCTGTTACTGTCATAAAGTACGATGACAAAAGTCAGGGGACTAAAGGTTTATTTTAGCTCACACTTCTTTTGTTTGTTTGGCTTTTTATTGGATATTTTCTTTATTTACATTTCAAATGTTATCCCCTTTCCCGGTTTTTCCCCTCCCAGAAGCCCCCCCCCCATCCCATTCTCCCTCCCCATGCTTCTATGAGGGTGTTCCTCCACCCACCCCACTCCCACCTCCATGCCCTCAATTCCCCTACTCTGGGGCATCTATCAAGCCTTCATAGGGCCAAGGACCTCTCCTCCCATTGGTGCCTGACAAGGCAGTCCTCTGCTACATATGCAGCTGGAGCCATGTGTACTCCTTGGTTGATGGCTTAGTTCCTGGAAGCTCTGGGGGGTTCTGGTTGGTTGATATTGTTGTTCTTCTATGAGGTTGCAAACCCCTTCAGCTCCTTCAGTCCTTTCTCTAACTCCTCCATTGGGGACCCCACGCTCAGTCCAGTGGTTGGCTGCTAGCATCTGTCTCTGTATTTGTAAGGCTCTGGCAGGGCCTCTCAGGAGACAGCTTTATCAGGCTCCTTTAGTTCACAATTCTATCATTGCCAGGAAGCTGAGGCAAGCACATGGAGCAGCTGGTCATATCATCTAAGCTATCACAGTCACGATAGCCACCCCGTCCCATAGAGAACCTGATCTAGACAATTCCTCCCTGATACCCTCTTCTCAGGTATTCTAGATTGTATCAAATTGCCAATCAAAAATTAATGACATTATGTTATTCTGGGCTCTTACCATGCAGGGCCAACCAGGAGCATGTGGGCCTTTGACAATCTAAGCAATTTGAGTCACCCCTTATTAGTATAGCAGTAGCAATCTTGTAGTTCAGCTTACCCCAGTCCTGCAGAATGTGTACCAGTCTCCAGGAAGAATAATTTTCCTGTCACAATGCTATCCTGGACCTGACACCAGATGACTCAAAAATGTCCAAACTCTGTAGTTTCTCAGGGAATCTGGTCAAACTTACATCAGAATGAGATGACCAGAGACATCTCTGAAGGGAAATAGGGGAATCTGGTCCTGATGCAGACCCAGAACATTTACCCATATGTAAGGGCAAGTTTATTTAACTTTTAGGATGCAGTGCAAAATGAAAAGGTAAAAATTGCTTAAAAGTGAATTGAAATACCATGGCAGGAATGGTGGAAAGTACCTCTCAGTATGGGGTTCTGTGTGACTGCTACCCTAAAGCTGGCTTTCACTATGGGCTGCTTTTATAGGTCCTAAGCACTAAAGGGAAACTCTGGAAATTTCAGGAAAGGTACCTCAAAGTGCAGGTTCTCTTAGCATGGGATCAGGGTGGAAGTCACCTATACTTGACTCCAAGTGAAGCACCAGGTAAGAATTACAAAACAATTTATTCATCCACAGATCTCCAAATATCAAGGCATTCATGATAGAAAATAGCTAAGAGGAGGGGCAGGGCCAGAGAGAGCTCTGTAGTTAAAAGCACTGCCAGAGGACCTGAGTTTCACTTCCAACAACCACACTGGGCAGCTTAGAACCAAACTTAGTAACATTATCACCAGGGGACTCTGATTCCCTCTTCTGGCCTCCAAAGGCACTGCATGTACAAACTGCAACACACACACACACACACACACACACACACACAAGTAAATATCTGTTTGTTTGCTTGCTTGCTTTCTTATTTTGTTTGTTTTAAGAAAATGACTAAGTACTTTATGAAGCACATGACCAGGACAATATTACAATGGCCACCAAAATTATGTTTTTGAGAGACTTATAAAAATATAGATTAAATTATTGTACTATAAATTCAAGAGATTCAAATAAATCACTATCATGTAAGTATGCACGCATAGAAAAATTAGAAATTTGAAATAGCAATATAATTTCTGTTTTAGAAATTAATATAATTTTGAAATTTACTTATTTTTATTTTATGTATATTTGTGAACACCTATATCAGGTATGTATGCCCTGTGTATGCTTATGTCCACAGAGGCCAAGCAAGGATGTTGGATCTCACAGAACTGGAGTTACAAGTGGTTGTAACCCAACAAATTGGTGCTAGGAATAAAATCCAGGTCTTCTGTTATAACGCTGCTTTTATTTCCTTAGACACAGTGATGAGATGAGAGCCACACCCCAGCTGTACAAACACAAGGCTTGACCTGAGTCCAGAGTGTTTCTTTCTCTGTTCTGTGCTTAGGCCTAGCTTTGGAAGCTTCTAGCCTCCTTACAATTTAATCTTCCAAGCTGACTGATTCAATCTGACTTTTCTAGGCTTCTGATTGAATTGCTCTGCCTGGCCACATTCTAACTTTGGCAATATGTTCTAATCTTCTGACTCTTCTAGTTCTCTGGCTCTTTCTGTCTTCACCTGTATCTAGCTTGTTCTCTGTGTAACATGTCTCTGTAAAACTGCCATACATACACACTGCCCACCACATACCACACCACACACTTTTCTCTATCGCTGCTTTTGAGTAGCCTCTCTTCCTCTGCTGTTCTCCTGTGAGTTGTGTATATCCTATCTCTAATGCATTCTGTCAAATCTTTCTCTGATTCATCACATTGACTGTCCCTCAATTAGATGTCACTTTCAAACATGGCTACTTCTTTCTACAAACTAAACTTACCTTCATTGTTAGGGATTAAAGGTGTGTACTAAAGGCATGTCTATATTCCAGCCAGATCATACAGAGCATTTCTGCATTCGGGCTGGATCATATCTTTAGATATGATCCCTTGCCAGATGAACATGCTGCTGGTCTAAATTCTTCTACACTCTGCAAGAGTATCATGTCTCCATCTCTCCAGCTTCAAATAGCAGTAGGATTTTAACAGTGTGTAATACTGTGTGGAAATCTTAAAAATTATACTTGATTATTATTGTTATATTTGCCTGTGACTCATTTTATTCCAAAAAATATGAATTTTATCATCAAAACAGAATTCCTTAGGTTTTAGTGAAATATATTGAGTTATATAAGAACTTAAAACTTCTTTATCTGTATGGATTCTAGAAAATTTTATTTTAAGCTTTATAAGACATGCACTCTACTCATTCAGTGTGTTCTTTAATTCTTAATCAATAGAAGAAAGACATAGAAATGACCTTTATATGGCCACATATTCATAATCATCCTGCCTCAGCCTCCTCAGGACTAGAATTAAAGATATATGCCACCATACCCAGGTTTATCACAATGTTTTGAGTTTTTATAAGCCTGTTTATCTAATATGAACACGCCTTCTTTCTGTCCCTTGAACAAGGTGCCTTGTCATTGATGTAGATATGAATGATAATGCTACCAAATTAATTGAGAATCTACAGGGAAGGTGTTTAGAACCAGTACAGCAGAGCAAAGAGTTACACAGGCCCAGGTATGGAGAAAATACAGATTTTCCCCTCTAATATCTCTACCTCCTACCCTACTCAGGATGAGTTTTGTTAACTGGAAATTCCTGTCTCTACTGGCTTATGCAACATCTATCAGATTTTTCACAGTACAAATATTTGCATCCCCCCCCCCCCCCCAAAAAAAGAGATAACAGCAAAAAGAGATAAATAAGCGCACAGAGTGCTCTTTAAAGAAGACCAAACTATTAACTTCTCTGGAGACTACTAACTTAATAGATTAAACAGAGGGGAATTAAGCAGGACGGACTGTTCTAGGAGACCACTAAGTGGTTTGGCTGTGCATTACTTAATCTTCATCCCGACTCCATTAGTTTTTCTGCAGCAAAGCATAAGAAAACCTGAGGCCCATCTGGTTTAGTCAGGAACTATGAAGACAAGGGGTCAGTTAGAAAAAGTCAGAGGATCCTTTGGGAATCCCTAGTAATCTTTGACTTGATTTTGTTTTGTGGATATTTTCCTTGTGCTTGCTTTGGCTGCCAGGAAACTCAGAGATTGGATGATAATTCATCACTAGTAAGTGGACAGTTTACATCACCTCTCATGTTCATTAATTTTGCATCTAGTTCCAGTGACATTTCTCTTTATTTTTTCTTAGGCTACTTTCTTTATATTTCCCCGTATTTTTATTCTTCTCTCATTATTGCATTCTGGTTGCAGTTCCTCTCCCTCTCCTCCTCCTTGTTTCTCCTCCTCACTTCCCCACTGCCCTAGTTCTATCCCCCCCCCCCAACTCTCCACCTTCTAATCCTTACCTCCCCTAGAAAAGTGCAAGCCTCCCAAGTACATCAAACAACACAGCATAACAAGCTACAATAAGATCAGGCACATACCATCATATTAAAGCTTGATAAAGCAACCCACTAGGAGAAAAGGCTCCCACAAGTAGGCAACAGATTCAGAGACAAGCCCTGTTCCCACTGATAGGAATCTCACAAGAAAACCAAGCTACTCAGCCATTATATATGCAGAGGACCTAGTTCAGACCCCTACAGGATCCCTGGTCTCTGGAGCCCCCATGAGTCCCAGTCAGTTGGTTCTGCGGGCTGTGTTCATGTGGTGTCCCTGACTCCTCTGGTTCTTCTGATGCTTCTTCTCCCCTTCACAGGACTCTCCAACCCCACCTAATGTTTGGTACTCTGCATCTGCTCCCATCAGTTGCTACATAAAGTCTCTATGGCCTCTCTGATGATTATTCTAGGCTCCTAGACCTACTTTCTTAATGACTTACTTTGTGTCTCATATAAACCATCTCTCCATGTTTTTGAGGTGAAAAAGTCCTTCTTGCAGCCTATAGAGACAGAAACTCTGAAGACTGATCTGCAAGACAGATTCCTCCACATGCACTGTGATCCTCCAGATCATAAGCCATGGCATCCTGGGTAGAATAGAAAGACAAAGAATTACAGCAACATGAGGAGAAAAGTTGGGGGACAGGTCTTATACAAGCCCTGATTTGCTTTCACTGCTGAGAAAGTCAGGAGACTTCAAACGTACTAATCAGGATGGAATGGCCTACAGATGCAAGTGTTTTCCACTTTCCTCTTTTCAGAAACGTCAAATAGTGTAAAAATGGGTTACTTAGGGCCAAATGATGCATTAACAAAGAGACCTCAATCATCAATATACAGGACAGAAATTAGGCTGTGCTTACTTGGGGCTAAACTTGTGTAAAACCCTAAGTTTCTAGAACTCCCCCCCCCCTTTTTTCTTAAACCTAACCAACCAGTATCCCACATGAGTTCACCTACAACTTTGTTTGCTGAGTTTTTAACCCTGCTATAAATTATATCTCTGGACAATGTCAGAGAGTAGGAGAAGTGGGTTCTTAGCTACCTTTATAGATGTAAGCTGAAAATTACAAAGTCCTACCTATACCCACTGTTACAGAAAATCACACCTGCTACTCTTCCTTGGCAAGTCCACACTTGGCCCTTTCCCCTTGCTTCCCATCCACCCACTTTTCAGAGTACCTTCTTTCCACTTTTAATAAATCCAACTTTCCCTTGTATTGGCTCATTTCTCCACTGAAGCTTTAAATCCTGATTTTGCCTACGTGCATGTCTTTGAGAAAGAACCCTGTTCAGGCAATTGCTGGTATGGTGTAGAGCTGAATCCCATGCCAGTAACATTGCTATGGGGTCTCTGACATGTAATAAGCTATATAACATGTTTTATTGAATGAATGAATTCAAGAATGCTTTGATGGTGGTTGAAAATGAACAGAAGAAACCTACCCTATGCATGTGCCTCAAGTGACAGTTGGCTTTGAAATATTTTGAAGATTGGTTTTCAGAAGATAGCTCCACAAAAATGAGATGCAATTTTAACATCAGTGTTTCCAGTGTTAGCAAAGCCTTGTGCTGCAGAAGGGCTGTCTGGTTCACAAGTCATCTAATGGACTTTATTCACTGTGACTGTCAAGACAGCTCCACCAGTAGTGTCCCCTTGACTCTGCCATCAGCTGGACACGCATTTCTTCAAACAACAAAATCATCTAAACAAAATGCTTTAATATTTGAGTTAACTTAAACCAAGCAATTTTTATTTGAAGATGGTGTCGTATGTAGCCTTGGCTGGCTTCACAGTCTCTTCACCTTTTTTATTTCTCCTGCTTCTACCTTCCAAAGGCTGATATTATAGGCATGAGCCTGCATGTCTGGTATATGTTGTTCTGGGGATCAAACCGATGCATTCTAGACAAATATTCTAATTAAGTAACTACATCTTTAGAACAAAAGAAGCCAATTTTTCTCTATGTAGAAACATTCCTAGGGAAGCTTAGAATCAGAGCCCTGAGTGATCATGACCCTGAGCTGCTATGATCCCGAGTGGCCAACCATGAGAGCACTACTTTAGTGATCTTAAGTCTATGGCTACCAAGTCCTCTAAACTGCATAGTTTCTGTAGTCTTCATGTAGTCACAGTACATTAAGTTTTAGATTTGGGGTAATGCTTTTTCAACTTCCTAGATTTTAAAGCAAGTATCTAACACTATGAAAACGTTTGCCATTGTGTAAATACTCACTGTGTTCCCACAGGAGAGTATGCACTTTCTACTCGGTGGAGAAAGCATGAAACATAGAATTTAGCCCTCTTCCTGCTGAGGAGAACAGATTCCAGGACCTGACGAGGTGCTAGCAGACACTGACTGGCAGAAGGCACAGGAGGAAAGGAAACTCCAGAGGGATGTTCCGGTGGGGGTGGGATGGCGAGCTCAAACAGCCAGGGGACAAGAGGCTTCAGAAAGAACAGAAGTGAATAGCAGGAGAGCTGTGCCTGCTGCCTGGGGGAGCAGAAGAAATGCTTAAGTGTGACAACCAGGCAGTTTATGGAGCATTGTTCAGCGTAATTCCTTCCACGAAATCTGCAGTAAAACTGTGTGAGACATCTCTATCTAAAAGTGAGCTGGGGTGATAACTTAGTGGGTTAAAGCACTCTTCACCAAGCTTGATGGCTTGTGCTCCAGCCCTAGGACTCACAAGAGAACAAACTCCCTAGAGTTATCCTCTGACCCCCACATACATACTGGAGCATATACACCTACATCTACACCTGTACATGCACACACTAAACAAATAAACAAACAAATGTGATTTTAAATTTCTGAGTGGGAGATATGGTTCAGTGTTTAGAACTATACACTGCTTCTGCAGAAGACCCAAATTCAGTTCTGGTACCGACATGAGGAGGTTCACAACTACCTGTAGCTATATCTCCGGGGGCATCTGCTCAGAAACCTAAACACACATTCACATACAGATACACACATTTAAATAAATAAAATATATCCTTTTAAAAATGAAACACACATGAAATGTGTGTAAGGAACATGAATGTTAAAACGCACCCAGGTTACAGGCTTGACTCCTTTCATGATGGCTTTGGTCCAGTGAGAAAACTAAACTGCCTAGACCGAGCCGCCCTCTTGGCTTGCAAGTTCCATTAGAGCCCCATTTGTTCTGTGCTCCCATGATGCTTTCACACTGTGGTGATGGGTTGGCTGAGAGTCAGAAGCTGCAGAACCTGTGAAGCTTACAATGATCTCTTTCAGAGAGCTTGCCACACCTGCTCTCAATTCCTAAAGAAAGACTTAATCGTGGAAAAGAAAAAATACTAGTACTAATCAGTACCAAGGTATTGGAGACTCTTGGACTCAGCAAAGCCTGATTCACAGTAAATTCACTGTTTTCGATATCAGGTTTTCCCAGCTGAACAACAGATTAACAGCACTCCAGAGTTGTCAAACATGAAAACTGTCTGTCTGTCCTTCCTTTTTTAAAAATTTTATTTTATTGGATATTTTATTTATTTACATTTCAAATTTCATTATCCCCTTTCCAGGTTTCCCCTCTGGAACCCCCTATCACATCCTCCCTTCCCCTGCCTCTATGAGGGTGCTCACGCACCTACCCACTCCTGCCTCCCTGCCCTGGCATTCCCCTATACTGGGGCATATGGCCTTCCCAGGACCAAGGGCCTCTCTTCCCACTGATGTCCACCAAGGCTACATATGCAGCTGGAGCCATGAGTCCCTCCATCTGTACTCTTTGGTTGGTGGTTTAGTCCCTGGGAGTTCTGGGGGTCTGGTCGGTTGATATTGTTGTTCTTCCTATGGGTTGCAAACCCCTTCAGCTCCTCCAGTCCTTCCTCTAACTCCTCCATTGGGGACCCTGTGCTCAGTGCAATGGTTGTCTGTGAACATCATCCTCTGTATTTGTCAGGCTCTGGCAGAGCCTCTCAGGAGACAGCTATATCAGGCTCTTGTCAAGAAGGAAGACCAAATTATGGATGTTTCAATCCTTTCTTTATTTCTTTTACATAGGCCCTTACTATATATCCCAGACTGATCTGGATATACAGTCTTCCTGTCTCAGCCTCCAGAGTGCTGAGAATACAAAAATGTTCTAACATATCGGGCCTGTGAAAAAATATGTTTTATAATACAGGAATATTTAAATATAGGAAAATGTCAGATATTCTGATAATTGCTCAAAGTAGTGATTTTATAAATTATAGATGCCATGGAATCCTCTCCCCTCTCTGTATCTATATCTACTCCCACATCTGGATCATCTGTAACTATATAGATATAAACCCTTCTATCAGTGTATATTAGCTTGGTTCTAGGATTCCTAGCCAAGACCATGTGCTTGTGAATGCTTATGTCTCTTACCAGGTGGAAGAGTAGTTGCATATACTCTAAGTTATCTCTAGGTTACTTATAATATCTAATGCCATTACATGCTATGGAAATGAATTCATTGTTTAAGGAATAGTGACAATAAAGTCTATACATATTTAGTAGAGATAAGATTATTTCTTAAACATTTTATTCATCAGTATTAATACTGATGTGGCTGTGTCCTTGTCTGATACCACAGTGTCCTTCCATAGGAACAATCTGAATGAGGTGCTCTCAAGGAGTGTGAAAGATGCTTTGGGTTGTGATAAATGTTCTGGTATAGTCCCCTTTATCTTCCAAGCTCCTAGTAAGAGTTTTGTTTGAAGTTTCCCTGTGTGGATACTCTCTTGATTGGTGTAGGAGGGCAATGAGGATGTTTTGCTCACATATAAACATTTTACCAGCTGGAAGAAGAGAAATGTGACTGGGCTGGCAAATTGTCTCAGCAGGTAAAGGCATTTGCCACCAAGCCTGATGACCCGAATTTGATCCATGGGACCCACATGATATAAGTGAGAACTTACTCCCTCGAGCTGTCCAATGACATTGATACATGCGCATATGCAACTATGGGGAAATACACAGATGTTTTTTACATGCAAAGGTGATGCAACCACTGTAAAGATATTTTATTGCAAACAATAAATCTGAAGTCACCACTAGACTTCCCATAAGATCAAAAGCTTGTTAGTCTTTCTATGAACAGTGTTGGTAATATCCTTTTTTTTTAACTTCAAAGTTTAAGTTACAGTGATATGAAAGAAAAAGTCTGCTAGTGGGATTTGTTTATGTATATGAGCACTCTATTTGCATGTATGCCTGCATGACAGAAGAGGGCATCAGATGCCATTATAGATGGTTGTGAGCCACCATATAGTTGCTGGGATTTTAACTCAGGACCTTTAAAGGAGCAGACAGTCTTCTTAATGGCTGAGCTGTCTCTCCAGCTTCATTAATGCTTTTTAGGACAGTAAAATTTATCTCAGCATAACTACATCCACAATCATGTGAGCTTTAAAGGCATAGCTCACTGAATCCCTAGGAGTCTAATTGGCTCCAATTCCATCGTGAGACAATTATTTTTTTAACCCACAAAATCTTTAATATGCTCCTTAAAATATGATGAATCATATGAACACATGGACAAGCGATTGATCCATTTTCCTCCATAGACATTTAAGGGCCAATTCACTAAAGTTTTAGGAGAGTTAAAACAATTATAAACACCCACATAAACATCCATCTTCCCTATTGCCCATGTGTGCCTGAAAGTTACAACAGTCTTCTTGTTAATTTCCCTGATGAAATGCATTCCAACAAGCTTCAACTAAGCAGGGGTTAAGTGTTGTGTATTGCACAGTTGTACTCGACAACAGCCGTGTTTTCTCAGCAATGTGAACACCCATCTGCTAATCCGACAGTCATTGATAACTGCCATGTTTTGGTTTTCTGACTTAGAATAAAAGAATAAGCTATATTTATAGATTTGTCCTGAATGTTTTGATGAGTTTGTTTTTAAATCATATTCCAGGGATATTTAGTAGATCTGAGGTATTGGAGTTTTTTTCCAAAGCAGAATAAATTTGTGACTTATCTATATTTATAATTATCAGTACTCATTCACAATCCCTAATTATCTCAAAATTATCTTTCCTTGGAACATTCATATGGAGCAAAAGAAAAATCATTGTTTTAAACCTCCTCCATTATCTTTTAGAGCAATAACCAGGGTCTCCTCAACATGGCCACCCATCAGAATAATGTGAGAACTGTTACAGATTCAGATTCCCAAATCTGCTCTAAGCAACCAATGGTACAGGGCAAGCCTCTGTATTGTCATGTGTGATGGAGGCTTCAAAAGACACTTTCACAGTCAGTGCAACTCCAGGTAGAGAACCATAAAACAGAACTAATGGCACACATCTGTTCTGAAGGATTGACATTGCGCTATCACAAAAATAAGCATTAATATTAATTGTTCACCAAAAATACAAAACTCAGAAATTAAGATAAAATGAATAGAGACCTCTAAGAAGGAAAATATGCAAGCATATTAAAAACATAAGTGGTATAAACAAAGCAAGAGGCAACTCATGCTCTTGGACAGGGTGCTTTACTATGTGAAGATGACGTTCTCCCCAAATGCAATTCTAAGCTTTATTTTAAAATCCACAGTTTTAAATGCTGTTAAACAGCTAAATGCGGTGACTAATTTTATGTCAACTTGACACAAGCTAGAGTTATTTTGGAAGATGAAACCCACCAGATTGGTCTATAGACAAGCCTTAATTTTCTTAATTGGTGATTGATGAGGGAGGACCTATCCCATTATAGGTGATGTCATCCCTGGGCAGGTGGTCCTGGGGTATATAAGGCTGATGAGCTAGAGAAATGGCTCAATGGTTAAGGGTATTTTTTTTGCTCTTGAAGGAGACTTGGGTTCCATTCCCAGCACTCACATGGTTGCTCATGACCATCATAACAGATTCTAGAGAGAAGCCATTGTTGAAGGTATAGCACAATAGCAGAGGCTCTAGCATTTTGGAGATGCCAGTACTATGAAATGACTACAAAAGACAAAAGACTGCAGCTAGTCTGAGACAAGCTGCACCTGCTGGAGATGGCAGAGGCAGGGAAGGGGAACTTCTGTGAAAGCCCTTTGGAGTCCAGACAACCATAAATCCCAGAAGTCTAACCTGAGCTTCGAACGTCATTTTGACTTTGTTTTGATTGTTACTGTAGTTATTCCTTCTTGGAGTAAGAAAGTATGAAACTTACTATTTTATTTTAAAGAAGCCCATAGTTAAGAGACTCTCTTCGTTAGGGTTTTACTGTTGTGAACAGTCACCATGACCAAGGCAACTTTTATAAGGACAACATTTCATTGAAACTGGCTTACAGATTCAAAGGTTCAGTTAATTATCAAGGCAGGATCATGGCAGCATCCAGGCAGGCACAGTGCAGGAGTTGCTGAGAGTTCTACATCTTTATCTGGAGGCTGCTAGGAGGAGACCAGCTTCCAGGCAGCTAGAAGGTCTTAAAGCCCAGGCACACAGTAACACTAGTCCAACAATGCCACACCTACTCCAGCAGGACCATACTTCCAAATAGTGCCACTCCCTGGGTCAAATATATACAATCCATCACAGAGACTTTGGAATTTTAAAGAACTTTGAAATTTTATGGACATTTTGAAATGTTATAAAAACTGAATTTCAAAGATCTGGGAATTGTAAAATTAAATGAACCCTTTCTTTGTCTTCCTTTAGCTGTGATTTTTATCACACCAATAGAAGACAAACATACATAAAAGATGTTCAGACTAACTGATAATTGGACAAAGGCAAGTTACAAGTATGAAGTGTCACTTCATCATAAAATGGATTAAAACAGTAGGGACAGAATTAGGATGGGCTAGCCACAGGTGGCTGTATGCATCCCTCTCCAGGGTGGTGATAGGAGAGAACAATTCACTAGTGTAACTAAATGAGGTTTAGGTTGAGAACAGAAGTTCCCAGAAGAAAGGTGTATCTATGTTGAAGTCTATATCCATGCCCAGGTCAATTGATTGATCAGAATTTTGGGTCATTGATTGTGGTATGTTGGAATGTCATAGTACTAATCATTATGGACTATCTTTAATCCCCTTCATAGTCATTGTTGCCCACCTCTATCTCTTACCCGACAACCTTTTTATGATTGGGTATTGAACTCTTTTGGAGTGGGTTATTTCAAGAGACCAGTGTTTTCCTCCTTTCCCAAAATGACAGCATCTGAAGTCATAGCTTGTATTTCTCCATTTTGCTGTAAAATACTTGATGTTCCCACCAGTGCATTTGGTAATGTCTTGATTTATGATCTCCTTTTGTTCTACAACAATAGAATCTCATATCATTCTTTTTACAATGTAATGGTGTCCTTGAGAACAACCTGAATTATACTCCTAAGCCTTGATCACTCCTATTTGACTCAGAATAAACTATGTCTTACTCTCTTAGAATAAGAGTTTCATTTTATATGGACACTGTCTTATTGGAGTTTCTATTGTGGCAATGAAACTCCACATCCAAAACAGAGGAAAGGGTTTATTTGAATAACACTTCTATATTTCTGTTCATTACTAAAGGAAGCCAGAACCAGAATTCAAAGAGGACTGGAACCCGGAGGCAGGAGCTGATGCAGAGGCCATGGAGAGGTGTTGCTTACTGGCTTGTTTCTCCTGGCATACTCAGCCTGCTTTCTTATAGAACCCAGAACCACCAGCCCAGGGACAGCACCACTCACAATGGATGTGGCCCTACTCCATTGATCACTAATTGAGAAAATGCCTTACAGCTGGATCTCATGGAGGCATTTCCTCAACTGAGCTTCCTTCCTCTCTGATGACTTTTGTGTCAAGTTGACAAAAAAACCAAACAACAACAACAACAAAAAAAAAAAACCAGCCAGTACACTGACCCCTTGTCAACCTGACACACAATTGTACAAACATACCACTATTAGGCAATAACCCTTCATGTCTTATTCATCCCCAAGATAAATAACTTTCCACAGTCTTTACAAATTCAAACACATTAAAATTTTAGTTTCTCTATAATAGCCAGTTTCTTTGAAAATCCAAGGTCTTTTAAAATTCTGTCTCTCAACTATGGGCTCCCATAAAATGTTTTATTACTTCAAGAGGGAAAAATCAGGGCACACTCAAATCAAAGCAAGATCAAACTCTGATTGTCCAATGTCTAAGATTCACTCTGGCTCTTCTGAGCTCCTCCAAAGAAAGGGTTTGGGTCACTCCTCTGGCTCTGCCTTCTGCAGCACACAGTTTTTCTTACAGCCTCCAGCTAGTTCCACTCCATTGCTGCTGCTGCTGCTTCTGGTGGTCATCCCGTGGTACTGACACCCCAAAACTGTTGGGTTCCCTTGCTGCAACTCAGCTGCCCTTTCATCAATAGCCTCTCAAAGGTTCTCTTCCTGGTGCCAAGCTTCAATCCCTCTGCATGACCCCTTCAGCTCTGGCTCTTCAACTGCCACTGAGGCTGCACCTTCACCAGTGGCCTTTCCTGGCCTCTCACGGTGTCAAGCTTCAAAACCAGTGGTACCCAGGTGACTCTGCCAAAATGAGGTACAACTGTGGCTACCTCTGAAACAAAGCTTCTTGGTGATTACAGAAAACTTTGCAGAAGATTTCATCTCAGTGATGCTGGTCTCTTTCTAATCACCACTAATTTTTTTCTTTGCTCCATCTAACCAGCATCACTTTTCCTAGTGACACAAAAAGCTCCACTTCAGTGGGGGTTGGTCTCTTACTAATCATGGCTGACTCTTCAGCTCCAGCTGACCAGAAAGACAAAAATCTTAATTTAGAATATCAAATGGTAATGATAGAGTCTGAACATTTCCCTCTGAAATGTCACAAGCCAGGCCTCCATCTTCTGTACTGCTCCCAACATGGTTATCCTTCAAGCTCCTCAAAAACTTCCCAATGGAGGACCTGGAGGATGGTCCAGAGGAGCTGAAGGGGTTTACAGCTCCATGGGAAGAACAATGATTTCAGCCACACAGACACCCAAAGACTCCCAGGGACTGAACCATCAACCAAAGGGCACACATCACATCGTTCCAGACAAAAAATGTGGCAGAGGAAGGCCTTGTTAGGCATCAGTGGGAGGAACGGTCCTTGGTCAGGTAAAGGCTCAATAGAGGCCCCAACAAAGGGAAACCGAGGGGGAGGGGAGTGTGTTGGGTGGAGAGGCATATACGTGGAGGCAGGGGGAAGGAGGAAGGGAAGGGTATGGGGGTCTTATGGGAGGGGGGATATTGGGAAAGGTTTTACTATTGGCAATGCAAATGAAGACGATATTCAATAAAAAAAAAATTGAAAAAAAAAAAAGAACTTCCCTCCTCGCCAGGCGGTGGTGGCACATGCCTTTAATCCCAGCACTTGGGAGGCAGAGGCAGGCAGACTTCTGAGTTAGAGGCCAGCCTGGTCTACAGAGTGAGTTCGAGGACAGCCAGGGCTACACAGAGAAACCCTGTCTCAAAAAACCAAAAACCAAAGGAAAAAAAAAATTCCCTCCCGTTGAGCTCTCAATGGTTTATCTATCCCAAAATGGGATGTGAGAGCGGGGACATGTCATCAGGATAGGCTGTGTAAAATCTTCAAAGATCTTATAAAAACAATTTGTTATTTAAAAAACTGTCCTCCAGAAAACCTGAGGCTGTGTCCAGTTGTCCCCAGAAAAAGATCCATGTGGCCCATCTCAGAGTTGGACCCTCCATCCCTTTTGCCAAATTATAAATACATTAATATTTGTTTAAATTGAGAGCCAAGGCATCAAATTAATAAACCTAGGTGTCTTAGTCAGGGTTTTTATTCCTGCACAAACATCATGACCAAGAAGCAAGTTGGGGAGGGAAGGGTTTATTGAGCTTACACTTCCATGTTGCAGTTCATCACTAAAGGAAGTCAGGACTGGAACTCAAGCAGGTCAGGAAGCAGGAGCTGATACAGAGGCCATGGAGGGATGTTTCTTACTGGCTTGCTTAGCCTGCTCTCTTATAGAACCCAAGAATACCAGCCCAGGGATGGCACCCACAAGGGGCCCTCCCCCCTTGATCACTAATTGAGAAAATGCCCCACAGTTGGATCTCATGGAGGCACTTCCCCAACTGAAACTCCTTTCTCTGTGATAACTCCAGCCTGTGTCAAGTTGATACACAAAACTAGCCAGTACAATTGACCCCTTGTCAACTTGACACACAAGCACATCACTATTAAGCCTTAACCCTTACTTTCTTATTCATCCCCAAGATCTAAATTACTTTAAAAGTCCTATAGTCTTTACATATTAAAAGTTCAATCACCTTAAAATATCCAATATCTTTAAAATTCAAAGTCTTTTAAAAATTCAAAGTCTTTAACTGTGGGCTCCATTAAAATACTTTCTTCCTTCAAGAGGGAAACATATCAGGGCACAGTCACAACCAAAAGCAAAACTCAAACTCCAATGGTTCAATGTCTGGGATCCAACTCACAATCTTCCAGGCTCCTCCAAGGGCGTGGGTCACTTCTCCAGCTCTGCCCTTCGTAGCACACAGCTTGTCTTCTAGGCTCCAACTGCTTGTACTCCACTGCTGATGCTGTTCTTGGTGGTCATCTCATGGCACTGACATCTCCAAAATACTGCTGACTTCTACTGTAACTAGGCTTCACCAATAGCCTCTCATAGGCTCTCTTCATGGTGACAAGACTCTGCTCCTATGCATGACCTCTTCAAGTCTTGGGCCATCAATTGCAACTGAGGCTGCACCTTCACCAATGGCCTTCCATGGCCTCTCACTGTGCCAAGAGCCTCAGCTGCTCTTCATGACCCCTTCATGCCTTCAAAACCAGTACCATCTGGGTGACTCTTACACAGTACCAAGTCCAGCCACAGCAGAAAATATAACTCTCTGTGCTCTCAGAAAACATTTCCAAGAAGATTTCATCTCAGTGATGCTGGTCTCTTCTTAATCACCGCTAATTTCTTAGCTCCAGCTAACCAGCATCAATAGTCCCAGTAACACAAAGGTTTGCTTTAGTGGTTCTGGTATCTTGTTACTCACAGCTGATTCTTCAGCCCCAGCTAACCAAAACCACAGAATCTTCACAATCAAAACATGGCCACTGTAAGAGTCTTTAATCTTCCCTCTGAAATTTCACAAGCCAGGCCTTCATCTTTTGCACTGTTCTTAACATTGTCTTCCAAGCTCCTACAGAACTTTCCACCGAGCTCTTAATATTTTAATGGCTTTTCTAGCTCAAAGTTCCAAAGTCCTTCCACAGTCCTCCCCAAAACATGGTCAGGTTGTCACAGGAATACCCCACTATGCTGGTACCAATTTGGACCCTCCATCCCTTTTGCCAAATTATAAATACATTAATATTTGTTATAATTGAGAGCCAAGGCATCAAGTTCATAAACCTAGGCAACAGTGGTTATGATGGCCTGAAAATGAAAATAATACAGCTGAGCAACCAGGAAAGACACCTAAGTTCAGTGTTGGATATCACGCAGCTAGAATCAACAAATAAACATATATGAGCCTTATAAAAAGGTGTTACAAACCCAGTGTGGCAGAACATGGTAGGACAGGGCTGTAATTCCAGAAATTAAAAGGCCACAGCAACAGCATTTCAAGTTTGAGGCCAACTTGGGCTATATAGCAAGTCTCTGTCCTAAAATAACTATAAATAAATACCTAAAACATTGATAAAAATTAAAACCACAGTATCAAGCATAAAAGTTAACAGAAAAAAATCTGCATGTGTGAATATAAAGTTCAAAACAGCTGATATTTCTCAGCTCATGGTGAGCTTAAAAGGAGTGTGATACTTAGTGTATCTATTGCTGTGAAGAGACATCATGACCACAGGAACTCTTAGAAAACTTTTAATTGGGGATGGCTTACAGTTCAGAGATTTAGTCTGCTATTACTGTGGCAGGAAGTACGGAAGCATACAGGCAAACTTAGTGCTGAAGAAAGCCCAAGTTTCCACATCTGGATCAACAAGCAGCAGGAAGAGAGGGTGGACCACTAGGCCTGGCTTGAGCTTCTGAAACCTCAAAGTCCACCCCCAACCCTACCCCAGCCCCTCCAGTGACATACTTCTTTCAACAAGGCCACACCTAATAGTGCCACTTTGAACGAGTCCTTGGGGCCATTTTCATTCAAACCACCATATGTGTGTGGGAAGCTAGAATTCTATGGAGGTATTGACACCTGGCCCCCGGGATGTTTGCTTGTTTGTTTGACTGCTTGTTTGGTGTCCCCATTGCTTCTATAACTGGAGTTACATAGCTTCTTTTGTACTTTTGACTTGGGTCTGGATCTTTTTCTGGGGAGAATTGGACATGGCATCAGGTTTTCGAGAGGACATTTTTTTAATAACAAAATATTTTTTATTAGATCTTTGAAGATTTTACACAAGATGGTAGGTTTTCATGTGGCTTTTTAAATACCCCCTTCATTTTGAAGAATTGTTTTAGTTTCATAGCACAGGAAAAGCCATTTTTTCCCCTTACTTTCATTATGCTACCTTACCATACTGTGTGCTAGAAATCAAACTGAATTCTCAAGCTTGTTAAAGTACTTGCCCTACCATTAAGCATACCCAATTCCTCCTTCTAGAAACTTCCTTCCTAAAGGCTAGTCTTCATAGTCCTGGAAAGCTATGCAGGCTTCTAGGGAAGACCTCAGGGGTTTTAATCACTGCAAACACTACAAACCACAATACTAATCTAACTGACAAGATGCACAGTACCGGTATGATTGTTATAGGTGATAACCAGTTGCTCTCTGCTTGGATTTGAGATTCATTGGAGAGAATTCATAATTGGTACCACAAACCTAGTCAGAAGCTTATGTTTGGGGAGGTTGTAGTTACTAGCAGGAGAGCTTACTACTACTGCTTAGCCAATCTAACTAAGCTTTAAATTGCTTCCTAAATAATTATGTTTATATACAGAGACAAATTGCTACCCGCAACCTTATCCAAAAGAAGCCTCTCTTGAATTGAATGGCTACGAATGAAGAAACTTGTGGCTGTCCAAGATACTAAGAATAAGTGTTGGCTGAGGACTGAGACACTTTTATATGCCCTGCTAAGGCTCAGAGAAGAAGGGGCAGGAAGAGTTTAATAGCCAAAAGAAAGCCTGGAAAATGCTGTCTTCTAGGCAGACATGGCCATTATGATCACAAGATTACAGTAGCTGCTCAAAAACTGTCCAGATTCTCTGCCTCTAGTTGCTGTTCTTCTTAAACAACAGCATAAGTATCAGCTTCAGCAAGTTCTCAAAGGTATGAAAACCCCAGTTCCCTCAATCCTTTCCTTCCATACTGGATTCCCCAAAGGCCCAGGGAGAGTCTCTTCTCTGTCTATGTCTCTGTGTCTGTCTCTGTTTCTCTCTCTCTCTCTCTCTTTGCCCAGAGGCCTTAGAGCAACATCCATATCTTTCATCCCTCAGTTTGTCTATGAATAAATATATACATTATTCTTGTTCTTTTAATTCTGTAACCTCTTCAGAGCAGTTAAAAATTATGTTAAAAACTCATTAACTTTGACGAGATATTGATGATGCCAGCGGTTAATTACGAGCCAGCTGCTGTTATGGCAAGAATTAAAAAGTTAGACACTGGAAGTTTGGTGTTTTTTATTTTTTTTAAAAAGCCACACAGGGCCCTCTGGAGCGTTGTTGGGACAGTGTTACTATGGATCACTTAGGGTCAGGCAGGAGATCTGAGAACCCCCAAATCGGACTGTTCCTTACTGCTTTCTAGTTTGGGCATCTTCCAGGTTCTCACTCATTGAGAAAATAAAAGGCAAGGGCTATAAATTCCCATGCTTCATGGTGTTAATTGATTACAAGCTGGGGTCAGAAAGACATTTCTCCCCCAAAGAGTACGCCTCTGCCATTTAGAGGGCAGAAAGGGGATCTCAAGTGCCTTCAGGGCACTAAGTAGTGGTCACTGTCAAGTATCAAATGGCAAATTTTAATATTACTTTTGCTTCTGCTCACTGGAAGTCACAGCGGTGTAAAACACTCCCCCTCGCTCCCCTCCCTTCCTTTGCTCCCATCCCCCCTCCCCAACTGCCCTGGCTTCCACCTTCCTGGGGTAAGAGTTTTTTACAAGTCTGTCATCCAGTAAAGTCTTGTCTGTTCTGGTCAAAGGCAGTATGTTTTCTAAGTGAGAGAGCAGACTGTGAGGCAGTCATGTAAGATGAAAAAGAGGAGAGGGGAGAGGTGGGGGAAGAGGAAGAGGGTTCCCTGGCAAAAAGTCAGGAAAGTGTCTTTTCCAGAGATCTTCGACAACTGAAGATGAAGTTCGACAGTGGAGTACTTGCGTGCGGTGAGTGGGGTCCTCCCTTCAGTCCTCAGTACCGAAAGGAAAATCTTTTCAGCATGTACATACAAACAGCATAAAGAGGACTGGAGAGGTCAGGGGTTAAGAGTGTTCATTGCTCCTGTTGAGGGACTGAGTTTGCTTCCTGTACCAGCATCAGGAAGCCCACGACCCCATGTAACTCCAGTTGTAGGGTATCTGGATTCCTCTTCTGGCTCTGTAGGCAAGCACGCAGGTGTGCACGCCTGCACACAGGCTCACATGCATACACATAAATGAGGCCTCAGTCTCTCCCTTCAGCTTTGTACTCTTTGTTCCTTCTGGGGAGTTCAGGAAACCCATCGAGAACTGCACATTTCCTAGGCAGGCAATGGAGTGCCAGATCGACAACCAAACTTCTGTTTTGCTTCCCAATTTTCCCACTTCATCCTAATTTCAGTGGACACACCTGGAGCCTCCTCTCAATAATAGAATATTTATATTATACAGTACATAGTGTTGCATTAGGAGTTCATGAAATGACCCAGTTGAATTCGAGAATGCTTTGCTCAGCATCCCTTCCCAAATATGATACTACTTCCGGCTCATAATTGTTACTATTTCTACCATTGCCATGTGGTTAAACTATGCATACCAATAACAATCTAAGGGAACCAAAATAGTTTGTGGAACTTGTAAGGTGTGCAGAAAGATGTACGTGAGAAAAGATGCACAACTGTGTTTTCCAAACTGCATAACTTCATCTTACTATCTAACACCCTGCCACCCTTCCCCCACCCCCAAGCCCCACCTGCATCCCTGTCTATCGATTGCTCTTCCCAGGCCATGAATTGTGTGTCCACTTCACAGTGGGTGGGGCCACCATCATCTTTCCTCATCCACAAATAATTATTTCTGTTCCTTTCTTTTTGTAGGAGGAGCACAGTGACTATCTTAGTCAATGTTCCAACGCAGTGAAGAGACAGCATGACCACAGCAACCCTTATAAAAGAAGGCATTCTACTGGGGATGGCTTACAGCTTCAAAGGTTTAGTCCATTATCAATAGGCAGGAAGCATGGAGGCACACAGGAAGACATGATGCTGGAGAAGGAGATGAGAGTTCTACATCTGGATCCACAGGTAGCAGGAAGAAAGACTCTGGACTTGACATGAGGTTTTGAAACCTCAAAGCCCATCTCCAGTGACACACTCCATCTAACAAAGCCACACCTCATAATCCTTTCAATGCGTGGACCTGGTGTCCAAGCATTCAAACATTTGAGCCCACAGGGGCCATCGGCTTTCTTTGCATTTGTTCTTGTGATGATCTTTACTTTTTTCAGACCTGCTCTTTAACTCCAGAAAACTACTTACATCATGGATGTCCAGCATAAAGGCGTTCTTTTCTCTTGCAAATAAAAACCTTCAGCTGATCTGACCAACTTTGGCTGCTTCTAGTTTAGTGAAAGCAGATGATCTACACTTATCTCAGAGTCTTGGCTTTTTTCTCCTATCTACCTGTTCCACGGGGCTTCTTTCTCCTAAAGTTATTTCCTTTTGAAAAAACTGGAGTGGACTCAGAAAGGCAATGAATTGTAAACACTGATTGACTTGGAACAACAACAACATTGGAACAAATATCAGACCCAAACAAAGATCAGTTTGCTCTCTCAGGAGTGACAGAACTTACCTTATCCCTCTCCATCATCAATGGCTTTTACAGCCCGTAAATAATTAAACACAGTGAACCATGATCTACTGAAATTCACAAATAAAACCATCAACTCGTTGATTGAATAACATCCTAAAAAATTTCCCAGTTCCATTCTCTTAATTGGCTTTTCTCTATTTTCTGATTATATTTTTATTACGAGCATGTGTTAATCTTATAATCAGGAAAGAAAGCTTTTATATATATATAAAAAAAAAAAACCCTCTACTAGCAAAACTAAAAGAAGTGGCAGACACACTCCTCCAAAGCTTCCCCTCACCCGCCTCGGTTGGCTATCATGGGGAGAGACTGCTAATAGCAGCCATGCCTGACGGTTTGTGTCATGGGCTGCATTTCGGGAGGCTTACAATATAATCCTCCTGCCAAGGAACCGATATCACATTTTTAGCTTACTGTTTGGGACCTCGTGTTTTTGCATTCCAACTCTTGACTCATTGTGTGTGTGTGTGTGTGTGTGTGTGTGTGTGTGTGTGTGTGTGTGCATGTTGTTCCAGACTGTCTGTCAGAAGAACAAGGTTTTTCTAAATGAAGAAAAGTGTTTCTGGCAAATGCCAAGATTCCACGAGGAATCATCATATGGAGTTGCTGCTTCTTTGTTACTGTAGCTAATTGCCTAAGGACAAAGACTCAAGGACAAATGTGCCTCTGAGAAAAACTTTTGTCGAGTGCACACTGCTTGCACCTTTTGAGTTATCAGGAACCACTTGTGCCAACTTTTGATCTAGGTGACAAATCTTGGCTCAGGAGAGAAATTTAGCGATGTGTCAGCCCCATCAATAAGCTGTAAGGGAAAGTAATTCATTTTTAATGGAAATTCTGTTTACAAAATAGACTAGGTACATAACCAAAGTCTAAGAGGAGATAACTCACTCTGCCAAATAGGCTGCATACCTAATAGAAGAAAATAAAAGTGAGGCAGAACACCTCGTACTTACAGAAATGAAGTGCACGCAACATTTTATAGTCACTACAGCAGTAATTTCCCATCACACAGAAACTTTCGTGTTCAGTTTTGATTTAGATTCAAGAAACAGAACAAAAAAAAGTTGAGAAAGATGGAAAAGGAATGGAGCCATAATATTAAGTGAAATTTTATGCTAGTTTTTCAAAACTCTTTAGACCAAGCCAAAATCTTTTAAGTCCCTAGAATTTATTGGATCTTTGCCAGTTTCTAGCTTCTATCCACACTCCCCCAAAACTTCTCGCTACTCATGGTCCTCAGTAAATGTTGACATCACTCCCATTATAGATACCGTGAGGATATTTTCTGTTCTTTAATTAACTTCTGTTCTTTAATTAGCTTGGGGTTTATTTTTGCTGTGGTCCTACAGGCAAATTGGGTAGGTAGTAATGTTCTCCTTTGGTAACCATCAGTGAATAAGAGTCCTTCTATGGGCTGGAGAGAGGGGGGGTCATAATTAAGAATTTGTCTTGCTCTTACAGATCATCCGGGTCCACGTCCCCAAACCCACATGGAAGGTCATAGCCACCTTGAACTTCAGTTTTAGGGTGTCCAGTCATCTTTTCTGGCCTCTGAGGGCTCCTACACCCAATGTGGTACACATAAACTCACACAGGCTCACATATATACATGTTTTTTTAAAATGTATCTCTCCATAGTTTTAACAGTCCTTCCAGTAACTTGAGGAGATTTTACCCCGAGGTGCCTGAAGAAGGAAAAGATAGATGCTGCTGCCATTTGGCTAAATGAGCAGAAGGTCCTCACAAATGTACTCAGCTTCAACCAGAAACTCAGAAACAAAGGGCAGCAAGAGTCCTTGGAAAATATAGAGACAGAAGTCAAAGCCATATTCATCTGCTCCAAAGTTTAAGGCTGGAAGAGCCAAGAGGACTCACTCATAGAAGTGGCCTTGGTGAGACCACCAGAAATATGTGAAAATATTCCAAAGACCCAAAGAATTAGAAAAATAGGGGGGGAAAAGTCCAGAAAGTGTCAAGGTCGGGATGGTAGATCATGAATGAAAAGAAACACAGGTGTAGGCGGGCCTCTGCTGCACTGTGGTCATTCATGCACTGACTCCTAACTCCAGGCACATAACTGGTACTTGGGCATTCTTGATGAAAGATTAAATGCCTCTTCCCTCAATGAATCAAGGCCTAGAAGAGCAACAAACACAAAGATAAATAAATGTCACAAAGAAATATAATTCTGATAATAAAAGCCAGTCACTTTTAGCACTGTACTAAGCCCACGATCCTTATATTTACTAATTTGTTAAATATTCATAATGATAATGTATAGGGTAGATCCTATTAATGGCCAGAATGTATAGATAACAGAAGAAAAGAGTCACACAGATGGTGAGCTGCAAAATTGTACAGACAACTGAGTCTTTGGAGACTGATGACACTGGTCCAGCTTAGTGCTGAGATGGGAGGAGATGCTGTGCTAAATTATGTCTGCTGGTTTGTAGACCTGGTCACAATCATTCACTCTCTGTGTCTCCACACTCCTGCTTGACTTTGAAGTTCTTTGAAAACTCAGAATGTGCTTTCCCACTCTACAAATCCAGGCTAGCCTATGACATACTCAGGTTAATGGCTGTGGGGAGAACCACATCCCGTTCCACATCTAGGACTCAAAAATCTTCTTTGTATTCCTGTTCTTAGGACCCTTTACTGTTGCATGGACAGACACGGGAGAGCCTGATGATATATTACCATCAGAGGAACAGAGTACAGTTTACTAATCCATCCCAATTGGGGTTCAGAGATGAGAACAAGTCTCTCCAAGACTAGCAGCACCTACTAGCTGACTGACAGCAGCTGGTGGTGGATGGGTAAAGAAGTGTGAGTGAGATTAGAATACCTCAGCTGAGCTTAGCCAGAACTGGCTACCCTCGAAGAAGAAGAAGAAGAAGAAGAAGAAGAAGAAGAAGAAGAAGAAGAAGAAGAAGAAGAAGAAGAAGAAGAAACAACTAAACAAACACTTAAGATTGTACATGCTACAGAAATAACTAGTTAGCACACCCATCATATCAAAACCTGCTTGGATCATGCACAGAGAGAGACTGCACCCCAGATGTGCTGCGATCAAGTGGTTTTGGAGAACCATCCAGGCAAGCTCTTGGCATCTAATGGCATGACTGATTCAAAGATTTTATAAAAGTGTGATAGAACTGTACAGAGTCCCTATTCAGTTACGTGGTCAGCAGTTTCTAAAACAGTCCCCAAAGTCCCCCAGTTTTCCTTCAGGGTCTCCTCCATGGTGGCCATCAAGGGTCAGTTGGCAGCAGTGCTTCACGGGAAGGGTTATCATGACTAACAGTTCCTCATTGGCTGTGGATCACATGCTGTCTTTTCCTTGGGTCTTGGCCTTGGAGGCGCCTCTGCATGGTGCTTTACATGAGAGTTGCTTCCTCAAAGCAAGGATGGAAACAGCAAGAGGCAGATGCAGATGAAACAGAAGTGAGGGCTTCTATAACCTAATGTTGCATTTGAAACTTCATCACCTTTGATCTTGTCTGTGGCTCTGTCTATGTGTCTAGTTCAAGACCAGATCTTGTTCTGTAATTCATCCAGCTCATTACCCATCCTTCTGACAACTTTCCAAGTACTGGGGTTGAAGGTGGGCATGCACCACCATGTCTGACTCTTTTGCTATCTTTACCTTATCCTATTTATTAGGAGCAGTTTACCAGATAACTGCCCAGGCCTGATGAGAGGAAATCACAAGGCTGTGTATATTAGGATTTGGAGAACACTTTAGAAGCACACAGCTATATGAGTTAATGCTGGGACATGCTGAAAATATGAATTTCATAAACATGGTCATATTTATTAAATCTCAAAATGCTTGGTCTTAAGAACTCACATTAGAATCTTTAAAGGAAGCAATTTTTAAGCCATTGCATATAGTGATCTTAGTGTCCATAAAGGATAACGAAAACTGAAACCGTAAATAAATATTAAAAGGCTTAGGAAAATCCTCAGGTGTGGCTCTGTAATGGAATATTAAGGGAGCATAAGGACCATGTGCTGTTGATTCCCAATGTTTTAGAATACCATCAAGAAAGACAACTTTAGTTCTTCACAAAATGCCCTTGGAGGTATGCAGGATGCACCACTGTCCTAATCGGTTATGGCATTTCTTATATGCTTATGCATAACACTATGTGGGAATGCAATAAAAATTTAAACAAGGTACTAGAGTTCAACAAAACAAGATGATGCAGATTTTGAAAAATAGAGATGTGTCATTCTCGACAGTCTCTAAGATGTGTGATGTGCCAGAGCTTTCCTGGTAGTTCTAGCCTCTGATGCTCACCTAAACCCTAAATAAAGAGGGGGGGGGGAGAAATCTTCAAACCATAAATGAAGGGGAAAGTCCTCAGCCCTCATAGAATTAAAGAGCAGAAAGCAAGGTCTTGTAGGTATTGCTGTTAAAAGAGATGAGGAAAAGCCCCAGCTGCCTACGACAGGACTCTCTTTTATACCTACATTATGTTCAAGTGTTTAAAACATCAAAGCCATCTATTTTGCCCTTGGGCTATGTCTAAGTAGATATTTTAGGCATACACTTGAGGCTTGGGAGGATTTGTTCCCCTCAAGTTTATAAGAAGAAGAAAGAAGACAGGCATATTGCAGGCTTATGCTCTCCAATACACACAGTAGGGCAAATAAAAGCATTGCTAATGCAGTAGCCCCTTCACGAGAAGATAAACACCCCACAGTGAAAAGCATGAATTTAAAAGTTTCCACATAAGCAAAGGCACACATTTTGACATTGTAAGAGCAGTAGTTTCTGTCAATCAACCTGAATTCTCTTTAAGCCTTAAACATATAAGTCACATTGAGAGGGTTATGCGTTTCACAAGTGGATTTATATATAAATACTTTTGCTGGCTCCAGTTCAACACAACAAAAGAAGTCAAACATTAGTCTGTATTTGTATTTCTCTGCTGAAGTGTTTTGACATAAACTGCACACAATCCGAGCTGAAAGCAGAAAACTGACTGCTCCCCACACTTGCATTCTTTGTGATGGGAATTTTTTTTTAAACTTGGAAAATTAGACAGCTTCTTCTGAGGGAGAAGTTTTCACAAACTGGAGAGGAGGCATCTTAAAAGCGGCATGACATCCTGGAAACCTCCACCTGCAATCATAATTCACTTTCTGCTTCTCAGAATTCCTTTAAATATTCCAAAATTGTAATAGCATCATTAGTGGTCAACATTCCGATCCTTGAAACACAGAAAGTAATGCAGACTATGTCCACAAGTCAGTCAGAACAACCCTTTAGCAAGCCAGTTCTTCCAAATGCAGAGAAACAACTGTTTTATTTGAAACCTTGAATACTTAAATTGAATAGCAAATTTAGTTATGGAAAGAAATATTTGGGGTGAATATTTATATGTTAGTATGTCCAGATGAGTTTTACAAGAGTCTCTGGAGATGACCTGTTTTATCAGTTACTGCCATGATATTGCTGAGTAACAAACCACCCTAAAACTCTCTGACCCGGAGATACCACCATGTATTCACATACCCACCAGTGACAGGCTGGCAACTACTTGACCGAGTTAGTTTGGATGGTCAGGCTGCAGGTTAGGTTTATATTTGATTCATCTGTCTCTTATCTTCCTTGGATCAGTGACCCTAGAAGCATTTTTCTCAGTCTTGGCCCCTGGCTAAGGCTGCCATGGTTAGACAAACAAAACAGAAGAAGCCCCACAAGAAAACCTAGCTATGTATGCACATGCAAAGATTCTGATTTTTATCGTGCACACAGTCTCTCAGTTTCCTCAAGGGACTTGCTCCAGAACCTCTCATCAAATACAAAGATGTAGACACACTCAATACCTTTCTACAAAATGCCATAGTGTTTGCATAGTATCTATGCATGCCCTCTCATATGCTGTCAATCACCCCTAGATTACTTACAATACCTAACAGTGTTAATAGCTGTTATGCTGTATTATTTCAGGAATAATAATAAGACATCATTTTAATCAATATGTTATAACCATAATTATTTGAATCTATAGATATGGAACCCACAGATACAGAGGGCTGAATGAAGTAACATATTTTGGGCTAGAATATGTGCATGTCTTGGAGGGTAGAGAAATATACCTTCCACAAAAAGGCTGTCATAAAAAAAAGACATCATTTTCTATTCTTCCATTGCTGGGTGTTAAGTAGTCAGTGAAAGAAATCTGCTTTCTTTCAAACTGAATGTCTTTGCTGCTGTATTTACCAACCCCAGAGGGCATATTATTTCAAGTTTTTAGGAACCAGCAAGATGGATTACTGAATAAAGGCACATATTGCTAAGCTTGAGGGCTTGAGCTGGATCTCAGGGACCCGCATGGTGGAATCTGGATTTATGTTGAGTGTGTCCAGTTTTATGTTGAGGTCCTTGATCCACTTGGACTTGAGTTTTGTTCAAGGTGATGATGTAGATCTATTTGCATTCTTCTATGTGCAGACATCCAGTTAGACCAGCACCATTTGTTGAAGATGCTTTCTTTTTTTCCATTATATAGTTTGACTTTTTTCTTTAAAGTCAACTGTATGTGTGTAGGTTTGTTTCTGGGTCTTTGATTTGATTACATTGATCAACCTATTGTTTTTATGCCAATACCATGCAGGGAGGTGTGTTCCATTTGTTTATTTATTCAATTTGCATCCTGATTCTCCTAGTACCCACTCACACCATTCCTGCACCCATTCTCCTCCTTCTCCCCTGAGAAGGGAATATTCCCAGCTGAATACCAACCCACATTGGCACCTCAAGTCACTGCAGAACTAAGCATATCCTTTCCCACTGGGGCCATACAAGGTAACTCAGTTAGGAGAACAGGATCCACAAGTAGGAAACAGAGTCAGGATAAACTCCTGCTCCAGTTGTTGGGAGAACCACATAAAGACCAAGCTGCACATGTGCTACATATATGTACAGGTGGGGGGCCAGGTCCAGCCCATGTATGCTCTTTGGGAACCAACAAGAGTCCAGGTTATTTGACTCTGTTGGTCTTCCTGTGGAGTTCCAATCTCCTTCAGGGCCTTCAGTTTTTCCCCCAACTCTTCCAAAAGATTTCTTGAGCTCAGTTTAATGTTTGGTTGTGGGTCTCTTCATCTGTTTCAGTCAGCTGTTTGACAAACATACTCTCAGGACAATTATACTAGACTCCTGTCTTTAAGCATAACAGAGTATCATTAATAGTGTCAAGGTTTGGTTCTTGCCCATAGGATGAATCTCAAGTTTGGTAAGTCATTGGTTGGCCATTTCCTCAGACTCTGATCCATGTTTTTCCCTATACTTCTTGTAGGCTGGACAAATTTTGGGTCAGAGATTTTGTGGGTGGGTTGCTGTCCTCTGTACCCATTTTTAAATTGGGTTATTTGGTTTGTTGGTGTCTAACTTCTTAAGTTTTTTATATATTTTGGATATTAGCCCTCTGTTGAATGTAGGATTGGTGAAGATCTTTTCCCAATCTGTAGGCTGCTGTTTTGTCTTATTGACAGTGTTCTTTGCCTTACAGAAGATTTTCAGTTTCATCATGTCCAATTTATTAATTGTTGAACTTAGTGCCTGAGCTATTGGTGTTCTATTCAGGAAGTTGTATCTTGGTACCAGTGCATTCAAGGCTATTCCACAATTTCTCTTCTGTTAGATTTAGTGTTTCTGGTTTTTGTTGAAGTCTTCGATCCATGCCGCGGTGGCCCAGTGAGGTCTGTAAACATGATATTTTACAGACAGAGGCAAAAGAAAAAATGTCTCCTGGGAATAACGGACCTCTCTGTATATTTAGAAGCTGAAACTCTCACTTGGCAATTTCCTAAACTCTCCTATTTCCTTATAGTTGAGACATGGTATAACCAAGCAAATATAGAGATGTAAGAATCCATCTTATAGCAAAAAATTCTGCTTTGCTTTGCTCCAACCATTTATGTTATGGTAGAAAAGGCATTCCAGAAACTCTAGTCACAAGTTCTTTTCTGCTTTTCAGTCATTTCCTTTCAGGGCAGGTGGATTCTTTTTTTTTTTTTTTTTTTTGCTTCTTTATTTTTTTTATTAGATATTTGCTTTATTTACATTTTTTTATTCGATATAATTTATTTACATTTCAAATGATTTCCCCTTTTCTAGCCCCCCCACTCCCCGAAAGTCCCGTAAGCCCCCTTCTCTTCCCCTGTCCTCCCTCCCACCCCTTCCCACTTCCCCGTTCTGGTTTTGCTGAATACTGTTTCACTGAGTCTTTCCAGAACCAGGGGCCACTCCTCCTTTCTTCTTGTATCTCATTTGATGTGTGGATTATGTTTTGGGTATTCCAGTTTCTAAACAATAGGCCAGACTAAGGAGCTTTACATCTGAAAAATCTTATATGGTCCCTGCCATACAGATGAGTATTGGGCAAGGTAGAAAGAATTTACATTTGAGTTGATACCTAGTCCTATAGCTACTGCCTTCCCCCACAAGTTAATCCAGTTCCTTTAACTCTTAATTTGCTTACAGACAGGTTATCTCAGGCCCAACTGAATAGCAAGGGAAGTTTATGAGGAACTGGTTTTTTGTGTTGCAGGCCTCCCGCAGGGAGCCCTTGAGAAAAACAATCTTTCTTAGCTTATCCAGGTGTGATTCAGTTTACAGTTTATACTTAATACTCAGGAAGACTGAATTGAGTCTGAGAGAGAGAGAGAAAGACAGAGAGAGAGAGACAGAGACAGAGACAGAGACAGAGAGACAGACAGAGAGAGACAGAGACAGAGAGAGAGTAGAGAGACAGTAGATAACTTTTACTCAGGCAGTAGATTTTCTTTACTTAGAGACTCAGAGGAGGAATGAGTTACTTAATTCATCAAGCTAGAGGCTAGAGGTTGATACCAGAGCTAATCACTGGAGCTGATCACCCAGGAGCCTACAATGGCCCCAGGCATGGCACAGAGAAGAAGGCAGACTAGGCAAAAGGACTCTTGAAAGACAGCTCGAGCCAGACAGCTTCCCAAGCTCTACAGTGCCGCCATTTTCATCAGGAGGCTAGGCATGAGAATGCCAGGAGGCTAAGCACCGGAACCATCCTTCTTCAGCTCCTGAGCTGGCGCGGGCGTGACATGGAGACCAAGATGAAGAAGCAGTTTAGCCACATGGGCCCTGGACTTTGGGTAAATACCCTGTATTGCCTGAGAAAGCCTACCTAGCCTTTTACAGATGTATTTGATGCTTAATTTGAGAGATACCCCAAAAATACATTCAGATTTCAAACCACCTCTGTGGTCATGTCAGTTCGTCATTTTCTGCCAGACCTGTGTCTTCCTTGAACAAAGAATCCTGGATATCTTGCGACACACCCACGGTCGGTAACAGATCCACTTGGCCTTGACTTTTGTACATAGTGATAAATATGAATTTATATGCATTCTGACACATGCAGGCATCTAGTTAGATCAGCACCATTTGTTAAATATGTGTTCTTTTTCCAGTGTATGGTGTTGGCACCTTTGTCAAAATCAGGTTTCCATAGCTGTGTGGTTTTATTTCTGGGTCTTTGATTCTATTCCATTAATCAACTTATCTGGTGCTATACCAATACCATGTAGTTTTTATTACTATTGTTCTGTAGTACAGTTTGAAGTCAGGGATAGTGATACCTCCAGAAGTTATTTTATTGAACAGAATTGTTTTAGCTATCCTGGGTTTTTTGGTTTTTTTTTTCTTGTGAAGTTGATAATTTTTCTTTTAAGGTCTATAAAAATTGTGTTGGAATTTTGATGGGAATTGACTGGATCTGTTGATTGCTTTTGGTAAGGTGGCCATTTTTACATTAATCCTACCAATGGGAAAATTTTCCAACTTCTTTTTTTTTTTACAGTTCTTTTTTTTTTATTCGATATATTTTTTTATTTACATTTCAAATGATTTCCCCTTTCCTGGCTCCCCACTCCCCGAAAGTCCCATAAGCCCTCTTCCCTTCCCCTGTTTCCCCATCCACCCCTTCCCACTTCCCTGTTCTGGTTTTGCCCTATACTGCTGCACGGAGCCTTTCCAGAACCAGGGGCCACTCCTCCGTTCTTCTTGGACATCATTTGATATGTGGATTATGTCTTGGGTATTCCAAGTTTCTAGGCTAATATCCACTTATCAGTGAGTGCATACCATGACTGATCTTCTGAGACTGGGTTACCTCACTTAGTATGATGTTCTCTAGCTCCAGCCACTTGTCTAAGAATTTCATGAATTCATTGTTTCTAATGGCTGAATAGTACTCCATTGTGTATATATACCACATTTTTTTAATCCATTCCTCCGCTGAGGGACATCTGGGTTCTTTCCAGCTTCTGGCTATTATAAATAGGGCTGCTATAAACATAGTGGAGCATGTATCCTTATTACATGGTGGGGAATCCTCTGGGTATATGCCCAGGAGTGGTATAGCAGGGTCCTCCATAAGTGAGGTGCCCAGTTTTCTGAGGAACCACCAGACTGATTTCCAGAGTGGTTGTACCAATTTGCAACCCCACCAGCAGTGGAGAAATGTTCCTCTTTCTCCACATCCTCACCAATACCTGCTGTCTCCTGAGTTTATAATCTTAGCCATTCTGACTAGTGTGAGGTGAAATCTCAGGGTTGTTTTGATTTGCATTTCCCTAATGACTAATGATATTGAGCATTTCTTAAGGTGCTTCTCGGCCATCCGAATTTCTTCAGGTGAAAATTCTTTGTTTAGCTTTGTACCCCATTTTTAATTGGGTTATTTGGTTTTCTGGGGTCTAACTTCTTGAGTTCTTTGTATATATTGGATATTAGCCCTCTGTCAGATGTAGGGTTGGTGAAGATCTTTTCCCAATTTGTTGTTTGCCAATTTGTCCTTTTGATGGTGTCCTTTGCCTTACAGAAACTTTGTAATTTTATGAGGTCCCATTTGTCAGTTCTTGATCTAGAGCATATGCTATTGGTGTTCTGTTCAGAAACTTTCCCCCTGTACTGATGTCCTCAAGGGTCTTCTAATATCTTCTTCAGTTTCTTTCTTCAGAAATTTAAAGTTCTTGACATATAGGTCTTTCACTTGCTCAGATTATAGTTAGACAAAGATATTTTATATTATTTGTGGCTATTGTGAAGAGTGTTCCTTCCTTAATTTCTTTCTCAGCCCATTTATCCTTTGTATATAAGAGTGCTACAAATTCTTTGAGTTAATTTTGTATCCAGTCACTTTTTTGTAGGTGTTTATCAGTTGTAGAAATTCACTGGTGAAAAATTGGGGGATCACTGAGGTATACTATCATATCATCTGCAAATAGTGATGCATTGACTTCTTCCTTTCCAGTTTGTATCCCTTTGATCTCCTTTAATTGTTTTATTTCTCTGGCTAGAACTTCAAGTAGTATATTGAATAGATAGGGAAAGAGTGGGCAGCCTTGTCTTGTTCTTTATTTTAGCAAATTTGCTTTAAGTTTCTCTTCATTGATGTTGGCTTACTGCATATTGCTTTTATTATATTTAGGCATGTTCATTGTATCCCTGATCTCTCCAAGACTTTTAACTTGAGGGGTACTGGACTGTTGAAGGCTTTTTTTCAGCAGCTAATGAGATGATCATGTGATTTTTTTTCTTTCAGGTGTTTTTATGGTAGATTATGTTGATGGATTTTCATATATTGAACCATCCCTGCATCCCTGGGATAAAGCCTATTTGATCATGGTAGATGATGTATTTGATATGTTCTTGGATTCAGTTTGTGAGCATTTTATTGAGTATTTTTGCCTATTCATAAGAGAAATTGGTCTGAAGTTCTCTGTTGAGTGTTTATGTGCTTTAGGTATCAGCGTAACTGTGGCCTCATAGAATGAGTTTAACACTGTTCCTTCTGTTTCTATTTTGTGGACTAGTTTCTCCTGTATTGGTGTTAGCTCTTTGAAAGTCTGGCAGAACTCTGGGATAAAACCATAGGGCCCCCTAGGCTGTTGTTGTTGTTGTTGTTGTTGTGAGACTTTTAATGACTGCTTCTATTTCCTTTGGAGTTATAGGACTATTTAAATTGTTTATCTGTCCACCTGGGGTGAATCTGAATGTTTCTGTGCCCTCCACCCTGCAGGCCACCTAAGAGAGGCAGGAAAAGCTTTAGGCTTGAGTATGGCAAACAGGGGACAGAGCACAGCTCACTAATGCTGGTGTGCCCCTGGGGAGGCCCAGCAGGCAGAGGATTGTGGGGGGAAGGGTTCTAACCTTGATGTTCCTGGAGCCCAACACTGCTTCCTCAGGAAGTCAGGCAAAGGTGTGGACTGGCATGATGGATCTCAGGGGACAGCTGGAAGCTCACACCTCCTCTATACCAGATGTCTAACATCATATAGAAAAAAATCCCCAACTAGGGAAAGACATTCTCATACAGATACAAGAAGCACACAGAGCTCCAACTAGCCAAGACCAAAAAGGAAATACCCGACAATATATCATAATCATAACACTAAATATACAGAACAAAGAAAAATACTTAAAACTGTAAGAGGAAAAAGAAACAAAAACAAACAAACAAGAAAAAATAAAACCGGAAGTCACATAAAAGAAAAACCATCTGAATAACATTTGATTTTTCAGTGGAAACTCTGAAAGCCAAAAGACTCTGGAGCAGCACAACCCAACTTCTAAGAGAACATATCTGCCAGTCTAGACTATTGCACCCAACAGAATTATCTGTCATAGTAGAAGGAGAAAAAAAAAAAACTTTCATGATCCAAAAAGCCCTCAAATGTTCACATACACACACACACACACAACACACACACAAATGTACTAAACAGAATCCTAAAAGCAATGCTCTGAACTGAAGAGAAAAATAAGCCAAGGACTCTACAAAGTAAATAAATGAAGCCATAATTAAATGATCCTGGAGCCTTGGGAGTTGTCCTATAGATGTATCCATTGGGACTAGGCTCCAAAGCTCTGCAATTTGATGTGTTGTAGTTTCTTGTGATGGTTTCATTTACTATAGAGGCTTCCTTCAAGGGTGGTAGTGGCTGCACTAAACCATTGGTATAAGGATAAGATATAGAATATAGAAAGGAATCATCTAGGTATAGCAAAGCAGAAGTAGTAGTAGATTGTTTTCTAAGGTTCATGACATCAAAAGTCCCTGACAGCTGGCTATGTTTCCAGTAACAGCATGATTTTCCTCCTGTTGAGTGGGCCTTAAGGCCAATCAGATAGCTATTGGTTGCTATGAACATGAGTGCTACTTTTTACACCTTCATGTACATCTTGCCATTCTGGTAATGTTGTGGTCCATAGATGTTGTAGTTGGGTAGAAATGTTTACTTGCTACCATCCGTTGGCTGTTTGTATAGTATTTTTCTAGAACCATAGAATCTAGACCACAGATAAGAGGCTTTCAGGTCATATTCAGTTCTAGTCATCTGAATTCAATGTTGTAAGTATACTCAGTCTATAGCAATAGGGACCCACCCTTGACCCCAGAGAGTCAACCAGGGGTTACATCAACAGCCTATATTGCTTTGGGATTACTCTGAACAACCATTTGAAGGGAGGTTTGTCATGCTCGATACTGGGGTTTTTGCTAGTCTGTGGTTCTTGTGAGGAACATTGTCAAAGTAGCATGGCTCCTTTTAAGGGGTGTACATGCATGCATGTGAATATAAAAATACAATTCCTTGAGACCTTATTGAACAACCTAGGTGTGATTCATCTCTCCTCCATCCTTTATACACAACCCTCCCACCTTCCCACTGGTGTTCCTTCTCCTTTATTGGACGTTCCACATCATAGCACTCAAGTCCTGTTATTCTGCACCCTATCCTCTTTCCCTATCTATGACCTTTTTATATTCCTGTTTTCTGTGGTTACTCCATGTTGCATTGTCACAGATGCAGATTTGGAGATATGCAGTAAAGATGGGAGAGAACACATAACATTCAAATCTGCATTCCCATTCAATAAAATCTTTTCTACATTGACACTTTTACCTGTAAACTTCATGATTTCACATGAAATCATGGTTGAGTAATATTCTATTGTGTATATGAACAATATTTTCATTATTCATGCTGAAGGACATTTAGTTTAGTTCCATTCCCTGGCTATTGTAAACAGGGCAGTAATGACAATCCCTGACTGTTTCTTATTGGTTGGGATAAGGAAAGTTACAACTGCTAGTTGAGCAGTCTCTTAGGGTGGCTCAGTGGTGCCAATCTGGCCCTGGAAGTGGTTCCTAGAGAACCACTGGTCCCTAGTCTAAGATGAAAGCTTGAAAGTGTTGGTTCTGATATCAAGCAATGTAAGTAGCAGCAGCAACAACAGGGCAAATTCACTCAGTGGCCAGAGAAAAGGTAAAGCAAGCAAAAGATGAGGTACTCTTCCGGCACACACCTTTTATCTCTAAACAAACACTGTCACAGTTGGTGTTAGGTGAATTCACATACCTGTTACATAGAGTTTAGCAGAGAGAGACTTTTCTCTTACATATTCAATACCTTTAGTCTCTTGCCTCCCCCCCACACGCATACACAGGCAAATAATTTCATCTACATCTTTTCTTTTCCTGAGTGCCCACAAACTGATTTGATGTTTCCTCAGGTCAGGAACCATTCCCTTCCCACCCATGAAAACACCCGTACCAAGCCTTATATTGAGGAAGCATTTGATGATTCTGTGAAATGAATTAAGTCACTGGATGTCACCATTGGAAAGTCCATTCATTGGCTTAAGGGACTGTTCTCTATGGGCGGTGATGACTGGCCTTGACAGCAGTAAGTAAATCATAAGTAATAGGATAAATCACCATAATAAGAGACCAAGAGTAACTCAAATATACCTGGTTTCCAAGCTCCAGCTCAACTTCTATCTGCATTTCCACAAATGTTGAGTATAAAGGAAGTAAAATTTTGAGAGCTACATTGGACTTACTAAAATTCTTCTGGTTGGAAGTAAGAAACAGGTATTAACAGAAAACGTAAAAACTGAGAAATAAAAGATTCACACAAGCTATATGGAATGCATGCCTGCAAACCTACGTATGAAGTCATAAAATTGCTTAAGCAATGACACATTCCATTATGCCAATAACTCCCAGTCTACCAGATGAAATCTACTGAGACTATGATCAACATTCATTGAATAGCTTCCAGAAATTTCTAGGGCAATAGAGACTATTTTGTGATTCTTACATTGTAATAACTCACTTCAATAGTATTTGTGAACTCTTTCAAGATAATTAAAAGTAGAATAATTACTTTAAAAAACAAACTCACAGCTGAGCAGTGGTAGTACAAGCCTTTAATCCCAGCACTCAGAAGGCAGATCTCTGAGAGTTCAAGACCAGCCTGGTCTGTAAAGTGAGTTCCAGTACAGTCAGGGATGTTATGTAAATAATCTCTGTCTCACAAACAAACAAACAAACAAAAACCTAGTAAAAGATACATATTCTTGTATACTAATTTTGTTTTCATTTTTAATTTGCATATATATATATATATATATACATGCACACACATAACAAGAGATGCTTACAACAATGCTAGATTCTCCCTTTCACTGCTTTATGACCATGAAGCACTCATGCAGATGACATTATAACCCATATAGTCATTCAACCTAGAGTCTTTTTCTACCTAGGTCTATGCTCACCAACATCTCTTTGCCAACAGAGTGAGCACTTGACTTTAATAAAATTATTCCTCTCTTAGTTTCTGAAATTACAAAGAAGTAAAAAAAAATCATTTGTATTATGAAAAACTTAGAACAATAAAACTAAAGATGGGTTTCTAATATAGGATATAAAGTTTCCAACAAGAAGATACCTCTTTCTAGAGTCTTATTTGATAAAACCACAAGTGAGTCTCTAACCCAGAATCCTGTTTCTACTTGTTTTTCCTTCTAACCCTGCTCTTAATTAGAATTATAAAGAGAAGAACACAAAACAGAAGGCACAGGAAATTCTACAGTGCTAACAGACCATTGCAGTACAAAGAAGACTCTACTAAATTGGGGGGTGGAAGGGATTGAGTGGTCAGAGAAGATCACTTGAAAATAATATGCAAATAAAAGTCTATGGAGCACGTAAACATTAACCAGTTAAGAAGATAAGGATAATCGCTTCTCAGCCTTTTGGCTAAGACCGAATGAAGAAGATAAGGATAAAATGTCCAGGGCAGAGCACATAGCGGATTCAAAAACCCAGACCTGTTAAGAGATTTCAGCAAGATGGTGGTGTCACTCTTTGGGGCTTAATGGAAAGGAATGGGGCAGGAGAGGTTTTAAGGAATGCTATGGAAGAAGACAATGGGATTTGACATCTTAATGACTCCAGGAGCCTGTGTTCTACATGGTAGCATCATGTACAGATTTAAAATACTGTGCTGTGTCTGAAGTCACTGAGAAGTGCCCTGATGCTATGCTGGGTCTTGAATGAATAAGAAAGACTAAATAGGATGGCTGCAGACCGTAGGCTCATCATGGAAGCATCCTGATCATTGGCTCTGTACTAATTCGGTATTGTACTAACTTAGTTGAACATTTTCTCCTTTACCATACACATGCACCTAGTGAAGGAGAAAGTGGGTCTTTTGGGACTGGAAACACGGTACTAGCCTAAGCTTTGCCCCCTAGAAACTTCATGGTCCTGAGGTCCTATTGTGGTTTCGTGGTGCAATGGTTTGAATGCTAGACTTTTATCTAGCAATTCAAGTCTCGGCACCAATATTATGAAATATAATGCTGGCAAGGGGTACCTGGAGGGCCCATGCAACAGACTTTGTTTAAAGGAGGTTTATTTGGGGGAAGTCACAGGAGTGAGGGCCTGGAGAAGAGGAAGAGGCAGACAGATAGTAGCAGAGCCTTAAGGGTAAAGAAGGGAAGACAGAAAAATGACATAAAGAAGGACACGGGTGGGTGGGGCAGAGAGACAGAGAGACAGAGACTGGCTGGGAACATAAAAACAAAGAGACTGGCTGGAAATATGTGGGACCAGAGAGGGGCATGGCAACTGGGATAGTGAGCAGTCTTTTTATATGCCACCCACACCTGGCAGTGGCAGGCGATGGTGGCAGGTGATGACAATGCTAGGTCCCTGGGTGAAGCCTAATGGAATTGCTTCCAGGCTAACACCTATCATCTGAAGAACATATAGATTTATATCTCCAAGTCCCTATTCTTTTTTAAAAGATTCTATTTTTCTTTTTATTATGTGCATATATGTATTTATGCATGCATGCAAATGCATACACCCCTGGAGGCAAGATGAGACATCAGATCCCCTGAATGTGGAATAGTAGGCAACCGTAGGCCACCAGAGTGAAAGCTAGGAACTGAACTAGGCAGAGTACCCTCCTAACTGCTGAGCCATCTCTTCAGATCTCTATGTTCCTATTCTTATTGTTATAATTAAACCAGTATCTGTTCCACAAAGTTTAGTCTTGAAAAGTAAGTTATTATATAAAGTGTTTAGAGTTTTTTTTTAAATCTAGCCTAGCTACCCATTTATTTTGAAGAGCCTAAAATATAAATACATAAAACTTTTATAAGCAAGAAAACATCAATAAGCACTTGACTTTGAAATTATATTATTGTTTGCTTTCCAGCATTGTTTTAAATTAGCAAAGCAAGAAAAAGTACTTTTGGAGAACCTACATTGCAGATCTTAGTTCTCGCGGTGATTTCTTGTTGCACAGGTCACATGCAGAAAAGCCATCTGAAATAGCTTCAGAAACTGTTCCTTTCCACTGTTGTGTGGCCAGCAGCAGTGGCGTGAGGCCACAGGGAATGAAATCAAAGCAACAATGCTGCCACATCGTATTTAACCACAAGACCCATGTCCAATAGCTTCTTGTCTCAATGCCACCTCAGACATGTTGGCACCGTGCCCAGCACATGATAATAATCAACACTCTCCTTATCAAATCCTCAGGAAGGGCCAAGCACTCCAGACGGATCTTGGCACTCAAACCACAATTTTCACCTAACTCGACCAAGTGGATATTTTTTTAGCCCCATGGTACAGGTGAGAAAATTTTGACTCTGAGGGTAGCTTGCAGCGCTCCTTCACACGTGGAAAGCTACTGAGCCCGGGGCTCAGACAGGCGTCACCCGATGTCACTAAGTGAGCGCTACCAGCCAGTCTGTGTGGCTTCCCAAACCATACAGCATTCAGCAAGTACCATGAAGAAAAAGGAGTTTGTGAAGGTTGCTGTCACGTCCTGTCCCAGATCAGTTTTCTGTGACAATTCTGCTGGTTGAATTGTCACCACTGCCCCGGTTGGGATCTGCCTTACACATTAGGTGCTGAGGTTCCATCATCTTGTCCCTTCACCCTGCAGGTCCCCAGCACCCACCTTACCTACATTCTACTTCATTTTCATCTATTTCCAGAACACCTACACTCTCTGGGGTAAGAAAGAGGATCCTTTTAGCCAAATGTCCTGGGCCTCTTCTATAACTGTACCCATTCTTGGTCTGATCTGGGGCAGTCTCTTCTGCCCATTTACCATAACCTGCTCAAAATTCTGTTTGCAAACAAGAATTTTCCTATGGCTGTCCCATAACGATGCCTTTGGAAACCAGCACAAGATGGAGCATAAGTATCATTTAGCAATTACACTTCTCCATATCATTCAGCACTGTGCTTTTTAAAATAAAACCGCATTAGTTACTCTGGATTGTCTTGTAACTTTTTATTTCTGGTGATTAATTGTTTTGTTGTTGTTATTATTTTCTTTTGAAAGCTTGACCCGAGCTAGCATTAGTTATCTGAAAAGAGAAAATCTCAATTGAAAAACTGCCTCATCAGATTGGCCTGTAGGCAAGTCTAGAGAGCATTTTCTGATTAATGATTGATGTGGAAGGTTCCAGTCCCCTGTATGCAGTGATGCCCCTTGGCAGTATGTCCTGGGTCACATAATAAAGCAGACTGAGAAAGCCATGGGGAGCAAGCCAGTAAGCAGCACCCTTCCATGGCCTCTGCATTAGTTCCTGCCTTGAGTTCCTGCTGAGTTCATCTGCTCAGAGGTGATTGTGACCTGAGCTGTAAGCTGAAATAAACTCTTGCCTTCTCCCAGTTACTTCTGGTCATGGTGTTTATCACAGCAACAGAAAGCAAACTAGAATACCTCTTATTGTCCCACGACACTGCCTACTTGTTGTAGAAAGGCGTGTAAATACTCCCATGACAGGACAGCCAAGTCCAGAAAAGCTCCCTGATTTCTTCCTGATGATGATCATGATAGCAGCTGAAATTTACTCAGCACTTGCCCCAAGCATGCTGTGCTAAATGCTTTGCATGCTGTAATCCACTGCTCTTCCCACAACTTTATTATCACTATTGTGAAGACAGGAAAAGGGCTCTGGGAAATAAAACCACTCTCTTAGCGTTCAGGGCTCAAAAATTAGTGGCCCAGCCTCCACATGTGCTGCCTTCACACCCTGAGCATTGTTTTGCTTTCCAGCTCTGCCTACCTCTGCCTTCTGGACTGTTTCTGTGAGGGTTTCATGGGAAGAAGCCATGACCATCAATCATACTTAACCAAGAGGTGAACTTTATCAAAAGAGCTGATGGGTAAGAAAGGGCTGAAATAGTTGAGTCCAATGCTAAGTAAAACACAAAACATGAAAGACATTTTAAAAACACTATCATCATCTCTCGCATAGAGGAAGTTGGAGACGGGGTGGGAGCATGGCTCAGTGCTTAAAGCACTTGCATTTGATCATAAAGACTGGAGTTGGGATCTCCAGAACCCAGTGAGTGCTACATTTGAGAGACCCTGCCTTAATTAATAGGTGACGAGAAATCAAGAATGATTCTGACTTCAGTCTCAGGCCTTTAAACGCAAACCCTTCTATGTATGTGTTTATGGGTTCACACACATATACCTACACACACACACACACACACAAATGGAAAAAGAAACAAAACAATGTGACCCTTTCGACAGCAGACACTCTCAGAAAACTAACTCAGCCTTCTTAGAGGAGAAATTCTCTGACAATAGGGCCTGAGGACCTGAGGCAGGCAGAGGATGTGCTGGCTGGTTATTAGGGGCAAGCAGCTTGGGCAGCGGGTTTTGGGTCTTTATCCTTTTTGAGTTTTAAAGCAGATCTTTTACAGCACAGTGATCTGTATGGAAACGAGGCTGCCTCCACTCTCAGGAACCTCACTTAAAATGGTCTGGCCTTTGGTTCTCTGAGCCCATCATTCATTTTCATTGGTTGACTTCTGCTCAAGCTTCTGTGATCCAACTGCCATCAACCACCTTGCCGACTCTTTTCCTTAAAGCACACACGGACTCCCGGCTCTATGAGCCTGCTCTTGCAGGGGTGGATGACCTCTGGAATGAGATTGATGGTAGAGGAGGTCCTGAGTTTGCAGAGCCCAGAAGAGAGAGAGAGACAGTAACTGCTTCCTTGTGGAAGCTTCCAGGTAATTTTCAGAGGACCAAAAATGATGTTCTCTTAAGCTGTACTTATAAAACCTACAGACCTGAAGCAAAGAAGGAAAATCAGATAATTCTGCATGATAGTTGATTAGTTCTACATTATCCCTACTTGATGAGCCAATGTATTTTAATAGATTTAAATCATGTCAGAAGATTCCAATTTTTTTAAAAAGCAGGTCAAGAGGCAGAACTACAACAGAACATGGCTTCATTTTGAGCTTTGTTTTCTCTATTTTGGCTTGTGGTGTGGATTTTAAATAGTAATTGTCTGTATCAGCTACATTATTGGTAATATTCATAAAGCCAGTTAGGACAGACAAAGGAAATGCCCTATGGGAATGTGGATAGAATGAAAAGCTGATATTATGCACAAGAAAGGAGGCTACAGAACAAAATTTAAGTGAGATAAGTGAATATCATCAGGCTTTGTGTAAATGTCTCAGCAAAGGAAAAATAAATTTTATCATAATATTCTGAGTTTTAAAAATTGAAACCATTTGTTTTTGTTGATATATTAAAACATGAAAGTTGTTAAATGTATTAATAAGGTACCATTTAATGTTTGACTTGTGAATATAGTATATAATGTTTAAATCAGATTAAAGATTTCTCTGGTGGGTGATGTGATGGATCAGTGGGTAACAGTGCTTACTGAAGAGGCATGAGGGCCTGAGTTCAAGTCCCCAGCATCCACATAACAAGTTATTTATGAACACACATACACACACACACACACACACACACACACACACAGCTATAACCCAAGAACTGTGATGCAGACAGAAACATTGTTGTAGTTTACTAGCTACATCCCAGTTCCATATTCAGTGAGAAACCTGTAACCAGGGAATGGGAGGAAGAATGAGAGGAAGGCACCCAGGTCCTCTCTGGCTTGCACATGCACATGGGCATGTATATTCCCACATGTATATGCATGCACATAAGTACACTCCTACTCACAAAATGTATCTCTCCTCGCTTACCAGTACTTTATGGTTAGAACGTTCCAAATCCCTTTCCTCTTGCTGTTTGAGTGCACGGGGCCCCATTGTCCTACACAGTCTAATAGCATCCCATTAACAAGCAGCAGCTTCCTCTGGAGTCCAGCTGCTACAACACCCAGTCTAGTCTCGATGTCTATGAGGTAAACATTTCTTTCTTCATCCCATTCATTCCATTTATCCATTTTCAGAGGACCAAAACTGTCTCCAGCTCCAATCCCATTTCTGTGAGAGGATTTCATTCTTTTTATGGCTAGTGCCCCACTGTATATAACACAATGTACCATTCCGTCTTTATCTTCTCATTGACTGATGAACACTGCAGTTGTTTCAATGTCTGGCTATTGTAAATGTTGTTGCAATGAACATGAAAGTGTAGATATCTCTTCAACATACTGATTTTGCTCCCTTGGAATATATTACCGATTGCTGGATCATGTTACACCTACTTGTAATTTTTTTGAGGGAACTCCATCTATTCTGTTCAAAATGGCTTGTAGGGGCGGTGGTTCTGATGCTTTGATTGACCCCTTTTATTGACACTGAAGGTTCTTGCCCCCAATTGGTTTTTGATCTTTCAATAAAGATGCCATTGGCCAATGGCTGGATGGAAAAAAAGAGGTGGGACTTCCAAGTTCCTGCAGGCTAGAAGAGAGGAATAGAATCTAGTGACCAAAGAGGAAAAGATGGGACAGACTTGGAGCTATGGGGGGAAAGCTTTCAAAATGCAGGCGGAAAGGAAGAGCTACCAGAAAGTGTCTTGAGCAGCAAAACTAATGGGCTTCACAGAAAGTAACTGAGCGACTAAACTGAGGGCAGATCCAGAGGTGCTGAGGCAGGAGTAAAGGTTCGAGCACATTAGCCACAGGAGGCTTAGAGGTGCCCGACCATTGAGCTAAAAAGCATATTAAGAATAACCTAGTGTGTGTGTGTGTGTGTGTGTGTGTGTGTGTGTGTGTTTCATCTGCAGATCCAAGATAGCTCCTTGTCGGGCGCATCTAGCTGTAGACAAAACTACACCCAACAATGTCTGTCCTAATTTGCAGTACTTCCAATAGTGTGCCAGGATTACCTTTCCTCACATCATCATGTTTCTAATCTTCGCCATTTGCCTTGTCTTGTCTTGCTTTTGACTTTAGCCATTTTTACTGAGATTGTGATGTCTGCTGTAGTTTTGATTTGTATTTCTCTGATTGTACAGATGATTTTTTTAATGAATATGCTGGGTATCCCCTCTTAAGAAATGTCTATTTCTCTTATAAAATATCCTGACAAAATACCCTGTATTAGGTGTACCATCACCCATTTTTAACTGGGTTGTTTGGTTTTGGTTGCTATTGAGATTTTTAGAGCTCTTTACATATTCTGGATATCCCTATACTTTGCATATATTTTCTCCCATTTTGTAGAGTGTCTCCTCATTGATTATTTTCTCTGCTGAATATTTTTAACATATTTTCCCTTACTTCTACTGGTGTCATAGTCTCAGGTCTTACATCAAAAGCTCAAACATATTTTGAGCTAATTTTTGTAACTAGTGAGGTTGTGGGCTAGTTTTATTTTTGTAGACATGCATATTTGGTTGTACAAGCACATTTATGTACAAGCATATATTTTCTCTGGTGTACATCCTTGGTTGCTAACTTAACTATATCTGAAATTAACTAAAATCCCAAACTGAGGCAGACCTGTGAGGGAGTTTTTCTTAATTTGAAATGGGAAGATCTACTTCTAATCTGGATCTTTGAGGTAGGGAGACACACCTCTAATTCAGATCTTTGAGGTGGGCACACCTTCTTCTTGAAGTCTACATGAAGATATGAAAGAAGGAAGCATCTGCTCTTTGCCTGCCTGCCTGATCTCACCTCACTAGTAAGTCCATTCCTTTCCTGCCATTAAAGCCTACTTCTTCAGGTTTTCTGCACATGGTGCAGACCAGCAGAGACATCCAACCTTGGACTGAACAATTGCTGGACTCTTGACCTTTCCATTCATAGACAGCCATTGTTGGATTGACTGGACCACAGCCTGTAAGTCATTCTAATAAATCCCTTTCATTTATATTCCCCCGGAACTAGAGTCACAGATAGTTGTGAACTACCATATGAATTCTGTGAATTCTATGAACAGAATTTGCATCCTCTGCAAAAGCTGAGCCATTTCCCATCCCTTGATATGCTATTTTTGTTAGTATAGCTTAGTATATTTTGAAGTCAGGTAATCCTCTTTTGTTTTTCTTCTTTTTGTTCAAGAAAAAATAACTCAATGGCTTTGTGTCTGAGTGAGTGTGTGTGTGTGTATTTATAGATTTTAATCTTTTTCTCCTTTCTGATAAAGATTTCATTGAACTTGTACCTAGTAAGAAGATGTGTCCTACTTTCATTTCTTTTGCTGTTATAAAATTCCCTGTCAAAAGTAACTTAGGGAAGAAAAGGTTTATTGAGCTTACAATTTCAGGTTATCATCTATCATTGCATTGAAGGAACTTCAATGAGTTAGTGACTTCAAATCCACAGTCCGTGGCACTCGGAAACCCACATCCCATCAGTAGTGACAAAGGCAGAAACACAAATCTGTCGTGTTGAACACAATCCTCTGCTTGATCTTAGAGGACTTCAAAAGCCCATGCACCAGCATTGGTCTGGTGCTAAGTATGCTGCCCAAGGTTAAGGACTGGGTGGTAGGAACAATTTTTTCACCCTCGAGGCTGACAGTGACCTGCATTACACCTAAGTCTCAACGCTGCAGAGGATGCTTCAAGGCTGGTACCAAGACAGCTAAAGTGCAGGTCAGTCTTACCATTGTAGTGGTTTCTTCCTAATGACAGAGTTGTTCTGGAGACACTGTCTGGGTTTCAACACAAAGAAAGCCCTGTACCATTGGGAAGCATTGTCCAGTCCCACACCATATTCCAAAACTTCATCCCTCTCATCTGCTACTGTCTGTAGTTGAAAATGACAGAGATAATTTGTTCATCAAATCTAGTGGTTTGGTCCATAGATACTGATCTCTGTCAGAAGGGGTCACGGAGCTTCATACTGCCCTGAGTTTTATGGAAGATCTTGTAATAGGTTTCACGACTAATGACTGAACTTTCTCTCCTTTATACAAGTTAATGGTGCCTCTCCTCAGAGGACTGCTTCAGGGAGTGAGAGAGGGAACAGAGGAACTTCCTGTCTTGTTCAGTTAATCGTTTAGGTCTGTTACACTAAACTCAGGCAGTATGATCTCTTACCTGATTTCCTTCACACATAGGGAAGTGGTTTGGTCTTAGAACAGTTATTTACCTCACTATGACTATAGACAGAGATTATGGGAATACCTTTCAGATGCTATCTTGCATTGCCCTGCTCCATAAATTGTGAATTTGATGACACCTCTACCATGGAAAGAAAATTCTTACTGCTTTGCTTTTTGATAAAACATAAGAAATAAAACAGCTTTTGCTCTGGCTTCCCAAGCCATGTACATACAATCTAAACTAAACTTTGGAGCTATTAGATGTTCTCTCCCTTACTTCTTTATAAATAAACAAAAATATCCCAAAGGTATTGCCTAGTCCACTATAAAGTTTACTACATGGGCACTGATTTTGATTAGCACAATGCACCTAAGAAATTCATTTCTAAATAACTCTCCCTCAACCACAACCAATGTCAGCAATTAGTTATGTCCCTAGGAGATGAGGCAAGTACAGTAGAATATTCAAGTACAATAGTCTTGAAAAATAAAGGTTCTAACATTGTTTAGCCAGAGTCGAGTCTTAATACAGACCTTGAATTCCAAACTCTGTCCATTTAGCAATCTGAGAATCTCTCTAAGTCCTGGAGCCTCCAGGGTCAGCCTTGTGAGGAGACAAAGCCACTGTTTGGCTTTTCAATGCATTATAAAGCATTTATGAATGGCGTGCTTTTGGTCTTTCCTTAGCTGTTTTTTAATAGGTTTATATTCTGATATGTGATTATGTAAACACAGTTTTCAAAGGGTACATTTTCTCAAATTTAAATAAATAGCATATATCTAGTCTATAATCAACTTTTGTCAGAACCCATTTCTTGTCACTTAAAAACCATGGGGTTTGTGGCTGTTACTCAAATCCCTTTATGAAGAAGAAAAATATCAGTAAGTTTTAATGTGTTACGGTGATTGTTCTCTGCCAAAAATTTCATTTTAATACTTTACTCCCTTCCCTCAGTGTTGTATAAAAGAACAAAGTAATATCATTCTTTAACCCTAAGTTTTAACAGAGTAATGAGCAGGGCCAACTGAAGCACATCATAATTGCTAAGCAGGACTAAGTTTACAACAACTTTAGAAAAAACGCCACCAAACAAAAATAGAGCTAGACAGCATAGACATCTGTACCTAGCTGTGACCCGAGAATCCTGTCTTCCCTAGTGCCACACCATGAATCAGTGGGTGGAAACAGAAGTCTTCTTGGTTCCCTCGTGCCCACACTATTTATGTGTGAACGCTATTATGTAAATGGCAAACAGTTCCAAATAGTATAGATTCACAAGCCACCAGCAGGAGCACACAATCAGGCCAGGTTAGTTTCTGCCACATTACCCAATGAGGGTAAGCCCACCCGTCCCCCTTTGGCACTACACAATTTATCTGCGGACTAATGGAGTTTATGCAGGTGATCAAAAGTTGGGAGAGTCATCTCTCAGTTCAATTAGCTAAATTATTCCTCACCATTTCAGATTATAGCCTATGGCTCCACAAGGTATCCATTTTCAGAAATTTAAATGTGAGGTCATTCATTTTAGACATCACACTTCCACAAAAAAATAAACTAAGACAAGTTCAAATTCCAAGAGGGACAATGAGTGGGTGGACTGCAACAGTTGCCGAAACACAGTTCCACAGGTCTTCCACAGACACCCTTTTATCCGCATTTGCTGGAGAGTCTTGATAAGGTCCCCGGTTAAACAAAACACTTTAGAACAATGTTTCTCAACACACTTCTTTCCCAAGAAAAGGGTATTCTGCATGAGTTTGAGAAATGTTGGGGTTACATGTTCATTCACATGTAAAGCATATCATAAGTCCTGAGTAAATTTAACTTACCTAGGTTAATTCAACTGAGTCTCTTTCCCCCCACACTAAGGGGCCACGTAGTACTTAGCATGGTACCCCATTAAGAAAGCTTAGAAAGCTCAGGTTTCGAGAGCCATGCCAGTTCTCACTTCTGCTGTCTTCCAGATTCAAGGACTGTTCTAAAGGGAGAGAGGTGGCCTTTGTGGAGAGAGGACTCTACAGTGCTTAGGTGCCTCTATGGAGAGATGTGGGACAGTGGGTCATGCCACCAGACAGAAAACCTAGTGAGGTCAAGTAGATTCAGGAACCCTGGCAACTCTCATGATTGAGAATGGTAGGCGTTTAAATCTACTCCCGACCAGGTTCCTGTCCTGGAACACAGGACCGTGACACATCATAGAGAGGACTATGACAATCAGTCACATAGGGACAACACCCAAAGCCCCTCCACATGCAGAAGAGGCATCCCTAACATCTTAAACCAAGCCAATTGAAACCATCTACCTTTAGACCCCAACCCATCCCAAATTGTTTGTAAGGTCCTATCTACAAGGAATAAAGAGCACGAGTTATTTCACCAAAGACCATCTGAGAGTGCCTGAAGGGAAGAGTATTCTCTCCCAAAGCTTTCATCACTGGAAGCTGCTTGAGCCACTACTTACCACAGCCACTTCCTGTTCAGAGTCCGGGACCTTGGCTCCTAGCCACCCACTGTGCCCCACTGCTCGCCAGCCACTGACTCTGGGACAGCAGTTGTCATGGAAGAGGCCTGGCAGCCACCTTGCTTTGACTCCTCCTCTGAAGCTGCAGCTTTTTGGCCCCTTTGGCTGAGCCAGAGCCCCACATATTCCTGTGGACAGCACCCAGTGCACACACACCAGCAGAGAGGACTCTACAGTGCTGAAGATGTCACTGGTTTTATATAAAGTATAACTTCTTTGGATGCATAAGCCTCCTGCTAATTTTGAATGTGAACTATACACTCACTGCTATGTTCTACCCTAGGTCACAGAGCACAAGGTTTTGTGGGCTGTGCTGGATTGACCTGTTTGTTGGTTAGTTTCTGTCAACTTGGCACAAGCTATGTTCTTTAGGTAAGAGGGGAATTTAGTTGAGAAAAGTGCCTTCATCAGATTGTAGACAAATCCGTAGTAGGGCAATTCTTTTATTAGTAGTAGTTGATGTGGAAAGGCCCAGCCCACTGTGGGTGGTGCTATTCCTATGCAAGTGGCTCTGGGTTGTATAAAAAAGCTGAACAAGCTGTGTAGAGCAGGCCACTAAACAGTGTTCCAAGGTCTCTACTCTAATTCAGCTCCTGTCTTCAGGTTCCTGCCTTGACGTCCTGTCCTGATTTACCTTCATGGTGGACTGTACGCTGTAAAATTTAAACACTTTCCTCCCCAAGTTCCTTTTGGTCATAGCCTATATCATAACGACGGAAAGGAAACTAGGACAACCTATTACTGTAATTTGCAAAGATGTTTCATTGATGTCCAACATCCAAGCTTACTAAGTCTTCCCTTGACTAATAGTATATCTAAAGTGAAGTATTTTAACACTCTCACACTAGTGAACCCAGTTCTGGGCTGTGCTAATTTAAATGAGATGGCCCCGCAAGTCTCTGGCATTTGAATACTTGGTCCACAGTTGGCGGCTGTTTGAGGAAAAATTAGGAGGTTCAGCCTTGTTGGAGGATGTGTGTCACTGGTGGCTTAAGGTTTCGAAAGCCCACCTATTTCCTCAGTGTGCTCTCTTCTTACAGTTGGTGGATCAGATTGAGACCCCTCAGGCACTGCTCCTGCCTTCCTGCCTTCCTGCTCCCCATTATGATGGTGATGGACTCCTGCTCTTCTGGAACAGAAGCCCCAAATAATCTCTTTCTTCTGTAAGCTGCCTTGGTGTTTTATCACAATAATAGAAAAGTAACTAATACGCAGGCTTTCCACAGCAAAGATACATACTTGGTTAATCACTCTAAACCTTAGGAATCTGACTGCCCCCAGGGGACACCTTCAGAGCCACCTAATAGAGCTGTGTTAGTGTCCTAGGCCTTCAGTTCCTCCTCACATTCCTAAAGCAGCAGAGGATAGCTCCGCCATCAATATGATTCAGTGAGGACCTAGCATAGCAAAGCCTTCGCTCCAAAATGCTAAGTTTGCCAGAGCATATGGGATTATAAAAGCAAATGTGTATAGTGCATAATATTATGTCACATTACCGGGCACATATTTTAAAAAGGCAACACCCACAGGTCTGAACAACTTTGGTTTTATGCAAATTCTGCAAGCACTGAGTCGTGCTTGCATGTCATTATTTTGTTGTTGTTGTTGTTGTATCATCTCAGCGTCCTGGGAGAAGTCTGTCTCGCTTGGCTTTGCAGTTATTAGTGTCTTACCTTTGCAAACACTCTTCTCACTTTCCAAAGGGTTATGTAGCTCTCCACAAGAGTCCTCGGTGCACATTCTTCTTTTGTGACTGGCAGAGAGGAGCTTCTGCGAGTACAATGATGTAACTCAATCCTCCTTGGGAATTCAATGCTCGGTACCATTGATGCCCAGCCCCGCACGCTTTTTATAATCATAGCCATCATCTTTTTATTATGTCTTGGACTTGAGGAGGCCTGAAAGCAGATGTAACTCATGATGACCTGACTTCAATGGGAGAATGAACCAGGTGGCTAATTGTCTCTAAAACAAATACACTGATAATTAGCAGGAGAGCACAATGCAACAGAAGCCTAACCACCAACCTTTATTTAAGTTAAGCAAATGGTGAGCAAACGACGCAGCTGCATCACACTTTGACAAGTTAATAAGGGAGCCATACTTCATCTCAGCTGCCTCCCCAGCCAAAGCATGCCCTCAGGACTGGCAACAGCGGCAGGCACTGAAAGACATCCATGCTCACAGTGAAAGCCTCTGCTCTGAGGACTTTCCAGATCCAGAGTTTAAGGAAAGCTGGGGTCAAGGCCAAGACAATAGAAAGTTGATGACGTCTTGCCCATAGACATTGGAAGCGCTGGTAATTGCAGCTAAGCTGCTAATTTAGTGACATCAGTGCAAACTTAATTTTTCTAGAGTTTAGTATTCTTCAGACTGAATTGGCTGATGTCTAGTTAGGAGTTCAGAAAACATTCTCTGGAAAAACTCAACCTGAATATTTTAGGCTTTGAAATCTCTATGGGATGGGTTGCCAGTACCTACTCTGCCATTTTAGGGCAAAAGACAAAATGTCAATAAATGACTGCATTCCAATAAAACTTAACTTATGGACATTGAAATTAAACCACATATAGTTTTTACTTATCAAAAATATTGCTCATCTTTTGATATCTTTTCAAGCATTTATAACTATAGGAACAGTTTTTTACTTACAGGACATACAAAAGTCAGATTGAATCTGTACTGCCTCAAGTCTGAGGTTAATCAACTGTGCTTGAGTTAAGAATTCAGAGAGATAAGCTTAGTAGAGATAAGGTTAGTTTCTCTCTTGTTTCTTGCTGATTTATTCCTTAGCTAGACATTGAATTTCACTTCACCAAAGAGCTAGAGCCACAGCTACAGGAGAAATATATTCAAAGTATTTGGCTTGGGAAATGCCTAATGACATTCTGCCGTGCAAGTCATAGGTCTAGAAAGGCCAAGACTCTCAAAGGAGTTTGAACTCAGAATTCTAGCAGATCAGTGTGGGCTTAGACTGAATCACTTTCCTTGCGTGATTCAACAGTGAATATTCATGTGTGTGTGTGTGTGTGTGTGTGTTTTAAGAATATATGTGTTCTTTTTAGCATTATTAATAATAGCCAAGTTATAGGATTTGATGTCCATCAACAGAAGAGTAGATAGAGAGATTAAGGTACATTTATACAGTGGAATATTAATGAATTAATCATATCTGTAGGAAAATGTGCAGAACTAGAAATTATTATTAAACAAATTAAGCCAGAGTGAAAGAAAGACTCAGAAAGAAAATATTACATATTTTCTTCATAAATATAATTTACATTTTTAAATATATATACACAAGCAGACACACCTACATGACATGAAGAGAGGGGGGGTTGTGTGGGAAGAGGAAGGGTACCAGTGAGTTGGGGAGGCCAGTAGAAACATCAGAGGGCAACAAGGAAGAGATGATTAAAGTATACAAGAAAAGACTATGAAAATGTAATAAAAGTCATTATTTTTGTACAATGAATAGATACTAATTTAAAAGGGGTGGTTAAGACAGCATTATTTATAACTTCAAAACTAATATGTACAGTAATAGTGATGTCCAAGTGACATTGTCAGTGTTCAAAGTTGATAGTCACATTTTGTAAATTATCACGTAAACAGTAAGATGACGCATAAGACTATTATCATGGAAGGACATCAGATGGATGGGAAGTCAAACAGTACTAGAATAATAGAGACAACATGACTCTTTTTTAAAAAAATTAGGAAATATCTAAGATGGCCTAGACATTACTGTTCATCTCATAAATGTAGGCTTATGAGTATGTCTTCATTTTGACTTCTTTTGTACTTCTGTCTTAGTTATGGTTTCCATTGCTTGGAAGAGACACCATGACTAAGGCAGCTCTTATAAAGGAAAACATTTAATTGGGGCTTGTTTACCAGTTCTGAAGTTCAGCCGATTATCATCATAGCAGGAAGCATGGCAGCATGCAGGCAGACATGATGCTGGAGAAGGAGCTGAGAGTTCCACATATTGATTTGAAGTCAACCAGGAAAGACTGGCTTCTGTCCTGGGCAAAGCTTAACCATAGAACCTCAGAGCCCACCCCCACAGTGATTCACTTGCTCCAACAAGGCCACACCTTCAACAAGCATACACCTCCTAATAACACTCCCCATGGGCCCAGTACACAAACATGAGTCTATGGGAGCCAAAGCTATTTGAACCACTACAACTACATTCTAGAATTCATTCACTCAACACATACATACCAAACGATCAGTATACCCCAGGATATTTTTTATAGTAGAAATGTTATACCTTGTCTTCTTTTATAGACAAGATCCCAAAGAAAATGAGAGCCAGAGAGAATGAGCCAGGAAAGCTGGGACCAAGACCCCATCTGAAGTCATGTGGGTAGCAACTGATACCAATATTTCACATAGCTATGCCATCCCTCCACCATTTCTCAACACTAGCCTTCATAACCCTCTCACAACCCTACCAAGGGGCCAAAGAATAAGACACTAAAACCTTGCGAAGATCTAGCTTAGTAACCCAGTCCTGTAAGACCACCTTCTAAAAAAGGAAGAAAAATATCAGAATGATATAGACTTTTTAATATGAGAATTTAAAAAAAGTAATGACAATTTCATCTCATCCTTAACTCTCATAGAGCTTAAACTGTACTACATTGTTTGAGCCAATGCAGAGATCTTTTATCAAGCAGAGAGTATTTTGTATTTTCAAACATTTATAACACAGTATCAGAATGGTGTTGATGAAGAATCAGAAAGCAGATGTTACCATGGTTTTGAGGTGGATGATGTGTTCAGAGGCTGAGCCATCTTCATGTGTACTAGCCACTTCTACTGTTTTTGAGGTTATAGATCCTCAGTTAGGTTCAAACATATTAAATAACAGGAACTTAAACAGGATCTTTGGAAATATGCACCTATCACCCAAAGACTACATATATTTCAGCTAAGAAAACTATATACTTAAAATTAATGAATGATTTGGATAGTGCATAACAGGTATGTCTGATGTTGAGCAGCTTTTGGTGAGTCTTTGTGTGAATTTAACTTGATGTGGTTTTACCTACACAGACAGCTCCCCAAAAGCACTTCTGTGAAGGAAGCAATGGTAGCTTAACGCTGGAAAGGAATTGGAGCCCAAGAGAACCTGGGAACTGATTACACACCGGTCTCTTTTGCTTCCTCTCCCTAGTCTATTGAATCTATTTTATTTCCTGCCTCTATTTTTCCCATTGATATTGGGCAATTCTCTCCCAAATGCCTAAAATAATAGTTCTGTTGTGTAGCTGGCTAACGATCCATCATTCAATCAAAACCATGCTGCTTCTCAGCCTTTGCTGGTCCATCTGTCGCTCTCCATACAGTAGTTGGGAAAGTATTTGGTGATCAGACTATCTAGCAAGCTTGAGCACATGTGCACATCACACACACACACACACACACACACACACACACACAATACACTGTATGGAATTGTGGGAGGGTGTGTATATTTATTTAGAAGCTAAGCCAGTATTTTCAACAACAATTTTACCTCTGTTTATAACACCATTTTCAGTTGTCTTAATCTCAAAATAAACTATTTCTTGCCCAAACAAGAGACACACCAAAATGTTACCATAACTCTCATCTTTCAAAAGACCCTTATTTGTACCCCAGAGAGACCCAAGCTGGGGCTTACATTCACACAAGCCTGTATATACTCAAAGGAACAACAATATTTGAAACAAAAGGAAAACCTAAAGACAGTTGTTTTAGTCCTTAATATAATGCTTACTTTTTCATATTAATATGTGAAAATTCCCCAGGGGATAGTTACAGGCTTGCATTGCTATTTTTATTCTATCAATAATAATTATGTTTTTTTATTGAATGCTTCTTTTCCAGGGAGTCCAAAGTGTATGCAAATCCTTTATTTTTTCCCTTATGCCATCTTTGAGGCATAGCCAAGAGGCAGATCATTTTATCACAATCAAAAAAGATAGAAATTAGTAGAGATGCCAGCACAGAGAATGGAAACTGTTCCTGGATTTGGTGCAAGATTTTACTACTGCCCTCCCTGAAACACCCGTCCCTCCAACCGCTGCCTCTCTGGCAGAACCTTCTGAAAGGTTCGTTTAGTTATAACTTTTCACTGCCTGGGCTGCAGCTTGTGGGAGCTTGGTTGACCTGTCTCTCCCACCTTCTTGTATACCACTCTCCTCACTTAATAATCCTCACTGACACCAGCTGCCTAGGAGTTGGGTATCCTAGCATCATCCCCACGTGAGGGCTATGTGCTATGATGATCCCAAGGAGATGGGAGGCGGAGTGTGAGCAAGTGGGACTAGGAAGGAAGGGACCAAGTCAGGAGGGAGAAAGTCAACTTATGTCATCATCTATTTAACTTCAAAGGTGGACTCTGGGAGGTGCCCTTAGGAAGGACATAGATCATTGGTAAGGGCTGGAACATACATCATCAGAACTTTTGACTGTAAGTGACGTCTTCCAACTTGAAGGCAGATATCCAACCAAGAAATGCTGAAAGGGAGGAGACACCAGCAAGCAATATGCCTGGGGATGGAGCCAGCAGCGATGGTGTATGCCACCATGGGCACTCTGTTCCTAAAGCACTCCGCAGGGGAGTCTTGAGCCTTCAGCTAGGTCTTTTTTTCTTCTGCAAGTCTTTTCTTAGCCTTCTGCTGAGGAGATGTCACTGTCTCAAAGCAGTCTCCTTAATTTCCAATTCTCTATTCCCCTATAAATGAGGCATCTATATATAGGAGTTCTTCAACCAACATTTCTAATGCACTACCAAATTCATAACTCTTCTCGGTTGTCCTTTGCTTGTTTCTTGTCCTCTCTGAAGTGGAATTTCAGGGATTTTGCTCTCCTGTATCCTGAGCTCACACAGTAGCTTTGATACTCATTCAGCCAGGTCCCCCTGAGGAGGTGACAACTAAGACACAACCTTTCTTTTCAAAATAAGAAAGAAGATTCAAGTACTCCACTGTGGACAGCAATTACAGTTACTTAAATTGTACTTACATGCAGGGGTGGGATACACACCTGTAAACAGATGCAGAAACGTTACAAGTTCAGGGTCAGCCAAGGCTACATAATAAGAACATTCTCAAAAAACAAAACTTAAAATAGTAGAAAATATTTCCATGTGATGAAAACTCTGAAATTCATAGGAATACATTTATAAACATAGGGCTAAGATGATTGCAGTATTATCAAAACAAATAAGTTAAATAGGAAAGTTTCTCTAGGCACTAGAGAAATGGCTCCATTGGTAAAGAGCTGGCCTAAAGCACATGAACCTGAGTTTCACCCCCAGAACCCAGATTAAAGAAGCCTGGCATAGTGGCACACCTTTGTAATCCCAACACTGGGGAAGTAGACTCCGGTGGCTCCTGAAGCTAGCTGGCCATTCAACTTAGCCTATTTGATGAACTCCAAGCCAAAGAGAGACACTGTCTAAAAACACAAGATGGCTAGTTCACACACACAGACACACAGACACACACACACACACACACACACACACACACATGCGCATGTGCGCACATACATATGCACACAAAAATAGAAGTTTGTCTATATGGAGTAGAAAAGTCAACAAATGCTAAAAATGAGAAAACTAAAAAAGGATTTGGGGTGGGATGTTGCTATTTTAGTAAACCAGATTGTTTCTAAATTAGGTACGGGAACTTCTTTCGCACATAATGTTTATTTTTACATTACTCTCTCCCTTAAAAATAAGGTATTTAGCATGTGAGCCGAGTTTACTTGGTTTAGCTTCCTGTGGTAGATGGATTCAGAGACTTAACTCTCCCTCCTGTAGCCAATAGGAGTTTGTGGTGCCCCATGTCCCATCCTTGAACCTGGGTTCTGTTGCCAGGGGAACAGCAGCAGCATATTGATGCTCTAGTTTAGATCCAAGGTTTCAAGGGTCCTTCAGTGTACCTACTCTGTTCAATGAAACACTGCCACCGGCCTGCAATCCAGTCAGAACTGACATGCTAGAAGGAGAAGCACAGTGTGTGGAGCCAAGCTGATTTATCCCAGTCCGCAGAGACTAGCCAGCTCTAGGAAACGCTTCAGTTCACCAGAGGGGCATGAGTGAGCCCAGTGTCCAACCAGACAGACAGACCTACCCAGTAAATGCACAGACATGTAGAGTGCAATCAGTGATGGTTATCTTTAGGAACTGCATGGCAAGATTTTATCCTATGAGGATAAAGTCTTTTTTATGCTAGAGAACACAGTTGGATCTGAGTCTCATAATCACTTGGTGGATCCATTTTTCTGTTCTCCATTATTGCTACAGTTGCTTCCAAGTCAACTGATGACAAGAAGCTTCCTTGGGTATGTTTAGCAGAGGTGAGTCACAAAACACACCTCTACAGGAAAGTGCCAAGACAACAGCACATTCGAATAGCTGATATTTTTCCGAGGCATAAGAAGTTTACTTTGACAAAAACAAAACAATGCCAAAAAAAATTTAAAAAAAAAAGAGGAGGAGGAGGAAGAGGAAGAGGACAAGGATGAGGAGGAAGAGGAGGAGGAGGAGGAGGAAGAAGAAGGAGAAGAAGGAGGAGGAGAAGGAGGAGGAGGAAGAGGAGGAGGAGGAAGAGGAGGAGGAGGAGAAGGAGGAGGAGGAAGAGGAGGAGGAGGAGGAGGAGGAGGAAGAGGAGGAGGAGGAGGAGGAAGAGGAGGAGGAGGAGGAGGAAGAGGAGGAGGAGGAGGAGGAGGAGGAGGAAGAGGAGGAGGAGGAGGAGGAAGAGGAGGAGGAGGAGGAGGAGGAGGAGGAGGAGGAGGAGGAGAAGGAGAAGGAGAAGGAGAAGGAGAAGGAGAAGGAGAAGGAGAAGGAGAAGGAGAAGAAGAAGGAGAAGGAGAAGGAGAAGGAGAAGGAGAAGGAGAAGGAGAAGGAGAAGGAAAAGAACTCCTGCCTGGTCCCCATCCTATTATACGAATCAACAATATTCACTAAGACTTGCAGACTTTACTCTTGACTTATAAATAATTAGCTACGATTTAATAGTAAGAATAGGATTAGCGAATCACTGTTAGCTCCCTTGTTTTTTAAGCTCCAGTTGTACATAGGATTTTGTTCTCATTGCTGCTTTTCTGTAGATCAGCTGCTCTTTCATTGTCCTGTGCAAAGATAAAAATCTAGGCACCTGCCAAACCTAAAAAAAGGGGGAGGGAGAAGTGGGAAGGGGAGGAAGCGAAGCTTTGTTCAATAAGACTGATCACTGGCCCACATGAAAAAGAATATCAAATAAACAACCTGCCACAAATGGAGGTGTACACGCAGAGGTGTAGACCTTTACCGCATATTCCAGTTGCCACGGCTACCATTTTGCAAAATGAAGTGACGAAATTATCAAATGAAATTTTGGCTGCATTTTTCACAGGGGTGCAATGCATTCTTTTGCAGATTGCTAGCCTTTCCCTCCACATTTGGGTGTGAGGTTTTCAGTTGTAATTGTGTATCATTTTAGAGAACTGCTCATTCTCAGGTGTATTTTTACTATGTCAAAGATGGGATTTTTTAAAGCCAACCTTTCTTTCGGTTTTTCTTTGTCTTCTAAATGTCTAAGTCTGTTTGTGTATAGTCCACAGATTTACAACTAAGTAGAAAATGTTGTTGCTGCCACATGAGAAGTTTGGGAAATCAGGGACTGCGCCTTTGGATGGACATGGTCTATCATTGTATTAGCCAATTTTTGGAGCTGTAATTTAAATTTTTAAGTTGATTCTAAAGCAGAAGACAGTAGGGTAAGTTCTTTCATTAGTGGTCTCACCATTGCCCAAGGGGCTGTTACAACACAGATTGCTGGACCCATCCCTAGAGTGTCTGATTCAGCATTTCTGGGCTGGGGCCTTAGAATCTGCATCTCCAACAAAGCCGCAGGCTGAAGCTGATGCCAGTTTTGGGGATCACACCGAGACCTACTGAGCCAGGGAGAGGTGGCGGATAGGAGCCAGGTCCTTGAGGCATATCAATAATGTGGAATTTGTGTGAAAGTATAGAATTTAAAAGATGGCATGTTCTTTATTATGCAGGCTCCCAGCAAGACACAGTGGTAGAGTTGGATAGTCAACTCTGGAGAGTCTAGGAAAGTGATATTAGCTAAGGCCAGGCAGGGATGAGGGAAGCTGACATGAGAATGAACAGGGTTGACAATGAAGGAGTTGGCCCAGCACTAAGGCTTGGGGTGAGGGGTAAGAAGGGATGCACTAGGAAAGTCTGAGAAAATTAGAGCCATAGGATAAAGTGACAGGATTCATTGCCCTCAATAGAAAACCTAGATCTTACCAACATACAGCCTGGCAGGAAGGGAGCCTGGGTATCACTCACCAACTGCACTCCAGTGCCAACCAAAAGACAGGTCCTTTTAAAACATGTAAGCATGTAACTCTAACTCTAACCACCACTCCAAAATATACTTGAGAGAGTCATACAAATAGTTACATATTAAGAAAATTCTTGGGGGGTTCAGGAGACAGCACAGTTGCGAAAGCAGTGTGGATGTGGTTCCCTAGAAATCAGCCTTCTGGGGCCCAGAACAGAAGAGAGGAACAAGAGTGGACACAGAAGAAATTGCAATGTGTGCATTTGCTCTGGTAGACGAAGCTGGGATCCAGGATGGTAGATATTACTTTGCAATAGTTTCCTAGTGTGGCCTAGCCATGTTCCCTGAGTCCAACTGTTACTGGAATGCAATAAATCTATCAGCCAATCTGCATTCTCATTGAGAGGGTTGGCTTGAGAAGTTCGGCTGCCATGCTTTCAGTGTGCTAGCAAAATTCAGGATCTGTGATTATGGAACCAAGATCTACAACTCCCCAAAGCTCCTCTTCATCAACAGGTAGGTAGATGCCTTTGCACTGACAGTGTACAAAATAGGCTCTCTTTGCTCTACAGGTCAGCAGGAGAGCAGAGGTGACATGGAAAGAGCCTTAAGCAACCTAAATTCTGGGGCATCGTCTCATATTTGTCTTCTGTAATTCAGAAGCAAGTCATAGGTCCCAACACACATAGGAGAGAGAATCATCAGACAGGGACATGAGCAGCGCAGGTGGGATCATTTAACATTATCTTGGAATAACAATGTTGTTAAATAGAATTAGGAATTAAAACGTTATCCAAAGCTAATCACGTGTAACCATTTAAAGGAGGTATTAAATGGAGGGGCAAAGTAGAATTTTCTTTCTTTATTCCAAGGCTTACTCTAGTTTGTTCAGAGGGTGGATGGAAAATGCAAGGGGACCAATCTGCAGCTATGGCTCTTTAGGAACCAGCATGTTCCACAAGGTTCTAAGGTCCCACAGTGCTGTATTTCTCAGCAGAGACAAGATGATGAACTATCAAGCTTAATAGCACAGCGTCAGCATGAAGGATAGAGATGTAGCAGAAAGACTATTTTGGTTAGCAAATATTTGGACTTGGTCTAACATAAAATCTAAAACAAATTATGAGTTTAATCTTCTCCCCTTTACAACATTTATGTGTGTGGAATAGTTCCTTAGACAACGCCTCTCCTCAAATCATCTCTCATGTACCATATTCCCTTGCAGGTAGATAAACTTGGAGTTTACTTGCCCTTCTCTCACCTCTGGGCCTGTCTGGAGCCTGAGAGTGAGAATCCTGCAGTAGGTACAAGTTTTCTTGTATAATCAGCCTTGCAGTGGTGTCCTGCTATACCGGGATCTATCAACAGTTATGTTTTCAAGATGTTTGAAATCCAGGTGTTCAACCACCATTAACTTGAAATCAGATATGGTGAGAGCATTTATACCGCAGAGATTGGCAGGTGCTATACATCAGCCCCTCCCTCCTCACACACACACACCCCCGCCCACCCAATGCCTACAAACTTGTTGCCAAACATTGGCCCAGATCATTGACACTTTGACACATTCAAGCCTCAACCCTAACCACTGCTCTAAGAACTATTTAGAGAATCACCAAATATTTTCATGTAATAAAGTTCTTTGGGACTGAAGAGATGCTGTTGGTGGTAGAGCATTTGCTGAGCAAATATGAGAACCTGAGTTCCATCCCCAGAAGCCACATATTAAAAGCTTAGGGACGGTGATGATGCACGCAGAAGGGCTATGTCTCAAGCAACACCCTAACCTCACTCCCCCTCAGTCCTCCATAACCCAACTGACCTACCTGACTGGAGCCTTGGGAGAAGCTCTTTTGGAGCCATCCTGGCAAATCACATCATGCATTCTGGGCTGTTCTCTGAGCCTAGAGACTGCCCAGCTGCCTGTGTCATGGAGGAGACTGGCAGTGGGCAACTGTGCCAGCGCCTGGGGCCAAGTGCTGATTTCACTGGAGGAAAAAAAAAAAACCCAGTCAGCTACTGATGTGACCCACATTTTCCAATCAGCTATATTAGAAATCAAGGCAGATCGCATTCCTCTCCTCTAGCATGTACCAATTCATTCCAACTTTAGAAGAATGAGGAAAGGGTGCTGCTTACCAGCCTTCTTTGAGCCCTAACACAATGCAGCAGGTGGTTTTGTAGTTTTCGTTTTTGTTTTGTTTACCTGGAATTGAAACAGCTGAAGAGAACTGAGTGCATGGGATACCGTGCTCCCATCTCTCTACTCACAACTGGCAGTGTGGACACTCTTGCCCACTGAGGACTCCACGGGGCCTGGGGAGGAGGGAGAGGTGAAGCAAAGGGCGGATGTGATCTCTCCTCTTCCTCGCATTTCCCCACTGCATGCAGCTAGAGATGGGACCCTCTCTGGCAGATTTGGCCCATGCTCCCCATCCTTATTTAATGGATAAATGTTATAGCATTTGGGGCTTAAATAATTTATAACCATCAATGGAAAGGAACACAAGGTGAAGGGGTTCCAACCGAAGAAACCCTTTAGTAATGACAGGCTAGGGAGAGGCATGGCTATCAGCTCTTAATTACAGTCTGTTTTCTTTTGGCTGACTCTGGCTTTCCCTTTACTGGCTCCTTGAACACATATTTAAAGTGAAATTATTGAAGTGGGGAGATCTCGTCCTACTCGGTGCAACTTTTTCTTGTCCTGCTGGAGGCCTGATGGACTCTCTTCTAGCTCCATTCCTTCTCCTCATCAATCGGCACCAATTAGACACTGTCTAGGTAGAGAAATAATTTGCCTAGCTGCATAAGAAAATAGCCCATGTCAAACCCTTTAAGAATTTGGGCTCTCAATTACCCAGCCTCACCTCTTCTGTGAAGCGATAATTAGAGTCTAGATGGTATCAGGGACTACCAAGGGCATCTCTCCTAACAGCCATTTAACACCTAATCAAGTGCTAAGGTTGTAAATTATGCATTTCTCAACAGCATTCAGACCCATTTGAAAACAATTTGAAACAGTTCAAGAGTTCCTAGATGGTGTTTGCAGGGCTGCAGAGGGGCTTCAGTTTCTGGAGGCTTCGAAGGGTCCCACTCACAGCGGGATCTCCCACTTAGCAGACACTAAGCAGAAGGCTCTCGCACCCCTCTAATTGGTTACTGATCATCATTTTTCAAACAGACAGTGGAGCATTCCCCACACCATGTAAGGGAAAGAGGAGAGTTTCTCAGTATCCATGAACATCTCGAGGGGGCTAGTAGGCAAAAGGGACACTAGTAAGAATTTAAAATGTGGCCACAATGACAAAGGAAAAGCCTTTACTACCTTGTGTTTCTGAAACTAAATACAAAAATTGAAGTTGAGTCCTGAGAACTACAAATGCAGTTTTTTCACCTCTGCCTCAGGGGGAGAAGAAGATTCTGAGAGGATGGGAATGGGGAGATGTAGGGGAAACTGTGTAAAGAGAAGGCACACAGGAAATTCACTCACTCTTATAGCGGTTGAATCTCCTGCCTTCCACCATCAAACCCTTATCTGTAGCTCCGCCCGAAAGTCCGAGTCAGCAGTCAATGGAATCTCCGTCTGTTGGTCTGTCTGTTCCTCCACCACTGTTCATTTCTCTGCACAGGTATAACCCTCGGCAGCATGCACTTCTGAGATAGATCCTCTATCGCACCTTCCTTCCATTCAGTACCAACAGACCCGCTTCTCTCCACACCTGTCTGAGAATCCACTTGAGAAGCTCACTCTTCCTCTTGGAGAGAGAAATAGTATAATTGGAAGCATACATTACACCATGTAATTGTACAAGATAAGGATGCACCCTCAGTCCGGCTCAACTCAATTAGAATATTTTTACTGCTTAATTTGGTCTGAAGAGTCTTGCAGGAAAAACAAAACCTCGCTCTTATAGGAATAGGCGAAGCACAACAAACATGCACACATTATCCCCGCCCTGCATGCATCTTGGTAAGGACCCACCTGCCTCATCAACTGGACTCCCTTTGGTTAAAATGCCCTGAGCTGTTTGTGTGGCAAGTACTTTAAGCCCTGACCTTCTTTGTGCCAGTATACCAGAAGAGAAAAGGAGAGAGAGAGAAAGGGAGAAGAGAGGAGAGGAGAAAGGAGAAGAGAGAAGACAATGTGTGCTGAGGGGTACTTGCATTCATTCTAGTCCTGCGAGTTACTTTTTAAAATAAGGAAAGACTTGGCTTTTGTACTATTAAAGTTTTACCCTTGCCGCATATATGATGTGTGGGCATTCGTATGCCACTGTTCACACGTTAATGTCAGAAGTCAACTCGAACTCGGTTCTCTCCTTCCACCTTTACATGAGTTCCGGACACCAAATTCAGATCATTAGGCTTGCTTTTTAGAATAAATTAGTTAACATTTTCAAAAAGGACCATTTGAAGTTGTTGTCAGGTAATAGAGTAGTCTTATGCAAATGAGGCACACTTCAGAAAGTACTCCCGAAGTTTAGGTAACAACCATAGAATGGTCAGACTATGGGATGGCAAACGCAGTCCCATGACACAAAGCAAAATCTTTCTGACTTTCTCATCTATGAAATGAGAATAAAGCTATTACTCCACACCAGATTGTGATTGGTCAAGTGAGCCAAGTTGAAAACATGACACTAAATACATCAGAAGTATGACGCATGTTGCCGTATGAGGGAGTGGCCGGTAGGGATCAATTCACCTGCATGTACACTACAATATTACTCTACATCTGTACATTGTTGGGAAGGAAAGAGGATATTCCAGGCTCATGTTGTCTGGACCCTCCCTACACAGGATGTGAACTAACTAGGTGTGGCCATGAGTGTGGTCGGATGAGAATACAGGAGCCTATAACAGAAGAGACTGACAGGAGTGACATCACAGGTCCCCTGTGACAAGCTGCTGTGAGGCATGGCTGTCTCCTCTCACTTCCTTCCTCTTGCTCTCCCCTCTCTCTACTGTCCAGCGATCCTCTCCCTCCTTCCCTTCCTTTCTTCTGTCTGTCCTTCTCTCTGCCTTAAGAGTGAAATCTTATGTAAGCCAGTGATGTGCCAATGACATCTGAAAACATTCAAAGTACTTACCATTATTTTTTAATTCAAAAGGCTTTCCATAAAAATCTGGATTTCCCGTTTCTTTCCAAAATTGGAAGACTTGTCCTCATGGCCAGCATTGGTGGTCCTTAGGATAAACATGTTTATCCCATGTTTGCCATAGTCAACACCTGTATTAGTGGTATTTTCTAGAGGAACAGAAACTGATAGTACATCAGTTATATTATAACAATAAACTATTATAATAATATAACATCAGCATATAATATTTAGTATATTATAGATAATATAATATTATATACTTATTACATAAATAGCATATAATCATATAAATATATGATTTATTAGAGTGGCTTACAGGCTTTAGTCCAGCTAGTCCAACAATAGCTATCCACCAACAGAAAGTTCAAGAATCTAGTAGTTGCTTAGTCCAGGAGGCTGGATGTCCCAGCTAGTCTCCAAGACATACTGGAATCCTGAAAAAGTAGCTGCTAATGGTAGAAAAGGAATAAACTTGCTAGTGAGAGCTAGGATGAGCAGGCAAAGAGAGAGAGCTTCTTTCTTCCATGTCCTTTATATAAGCTGCCAGCAGAAGGTGTGGCCCAGATTAAAGATACATCTTCCCATCTCAAAAGATCCATCTTAAACATGGGCCTTCCCATCTGGAATGATTTAATTAAGAAGAACTCTCTCGGCCACTTGAGTATTAGTTAAGTCTGGTATCGTCGGTATCGTCAGGTTGGCACTGAGAACAGCTTTCCCACTTCCCCTCTATCCTGGGTCTCCATACTGAAAGCAAACCTCGAGTTTGTCTGCACCAGCTTTTATGTCAACACAAAGTGCATGTCTCCCGCTTGGCCATGTTCTTTTGTTAACACTAAAACAGGCTCTTCCGTGTTTGCGCCAGCAGACCTGAAACTCTCACCACACGCACAGAAATCAGCTTCCAGCCCAGCCCTCTTCCTCCATACATTAGCAGGCTGTGGAAGGGAGCCAGGGAATAGAAGGTCCCTAGGCGCCCTTGGTCCTCCAAGCCAGACTTCTGTTTGCCCTCGCCCCTCCTGGTAGACATCATGGTTAGGGACTTGCTCTCCTAACTCCTCATGTGCTTCATCTGCCCATTCAGCATTAGCCCACAAGATAAATTGCCCCCTCCTGGGGGATAATAACTTATTAGGACCATTTCAGAGTTCCTGGACCTCTGAGGATGAAGCCCTCCATTACCACCACTACTAATTTCCGCATTATTATCCAGGATTATGCAGCCTTCTCAGAACTCCTGCCAGCCTCAAGCAGGTGTCACCTGCCCTCCACCTCTACCCATGGTGACTCAGGCCGCAAGCATCTAGTTGAAGGACTCTTCCACCTCCCACATCTTGAGCTCTTCTAAAGAAAATGTTCACCTTCAACCTCCACTCCTTCATGCAGAGGCCAGAGGCTAGGGTCATAGAAAAAGCCAGAAGTGGGCAGGAGGCCCACCTCAAAGACTTAGTCTCTGGATCATACTACGTCTTTGGGAATGTTTGCTCTTCAGTGACATGCAATTGAATGCATGGGGTCTCTCTTTATCTGTTAGCACCAATAACAAGGACAAAAGAAAGTTTCAAAAGTATTCGAACACTGACTTTGCACAAACCTGTGTAACTTCTCTCTGATATAAAGTAACTTTGGGGATTGGTTGTCAGTTAAAAATACTTGCTGCCCTTGAAGAGGACCCAGATTCTATTCCCAGCACCACATGGTAGCTCACAGCCATCCGTAATTACAGTTCCTGGTAAGTGAGTGGCCCCTTGTGAGGCCGCCTCCAAGGGCACCAGGCTTACAAACAACAAACATTCATACAGGCAAAACAACCATATATACAAAATAAATACATCTTTTTTTAAAAAAAAATATCTGAATATATTTCACAAACTGCATTCCTGAAAGGCATTATTGTTTGGGGAAAGTCATATTGGAGGACCATATACCAAGAGTCTTGACTTGAAGATGTCTTGAGAATTCACACTCAGAGCCTGGGCAGACCCCTCAGATGTGGTAAAATTTGGAGATTCTTAGCTACTCCTCACAGCTGTACAGATAAGGCCCCCAAGCCAGCAAGAGCCCATCAGAAGCCAGCAAGCTCCTTTCTCAGCTACAAAGCTGTAGTCAGAGCGACCTTGAAGATGTGGGATGTCGGTGCCACCTAGCAAACAAACTGCAGACCCAGGAAGGAAAGGAGAAACTGAACGAGAGCAGTTTTCTATTTTTTAAACCCAAGGTGATAGGAGGCCTTAGGGCATCGAAGAAACGGCCACTCCAGTACCTCAGGGTGTTACTGCCGATTCCTTCCTATTCACAACATTATCAAATTTCCAAATCTGAGGCAGGCGTTGGAATACTTGAGTGGGCATCTATTTCACCTATAAATACTGCCAATTACCTCTGCAGGAGAACACCCTCTGGAAGTGCTGTCTAGGCGGATGCTTTAGCGTAGTGTAAAGGCTGCGCATGCTCAGTCTTCCCCTTGGGAGTGTGCTCCCGTTTCTTTGTGTACTGCAGTAAGCTTCTTACCTTGCCCTACAGCACCGCAGACCAAGTCGAAGGCCAGGGCTCTACCATGGAGCCAGTCTCAGCTCTCGCTTTGCATTTTATAAATTTTAAGACAGTTTCACTAACTGGCCTTTAGATCATCACTGTGTAACATAAAGTCCTCCGGCCTCAGCCTCCCAAGTGCTTGAGATTACAGACCTAGCCTAGCAACAACCTATCTTCTACCTCCTATTCTTCATGCATGCGTGTGTGTGTGTGTGTGTGTGTGTGTGTGTGTGTATGTGTGTGTGTGTGTGTGTGTATGTGTGTGTGTGTGTGTGTGTGTGTGTGTGTGTGTGTGTGTGAATTATTTCAACCGAGCTTAGGGATCACAAAAGCCAGGGAGTTGAGGGGACTCAAAGGCAAGATCCTGATGATGACATATCTCTGCAATGTTAGTTTCTTCTCCTTAATACTTGTTGTCACCCAACAGCAAGGAAACGTTCCAGCGACTGTCAGTCAAAAACAAGTCTTCATGGTGTCAGTGAGCTTGGAACAAAGAGTGTGAGACCTTAATGGGCATTTCCTGGTTCCAAGATGTTAGTTATACTGTCCAACTGAGCACAGAGAGGTGCCCACAAGGTGTGTCCTGATACTTGCTGATAGTTTCAGGGTGGCAAGAGGCCAGAACCCCAGCCTAGGGTAAGAGCTGAAATTATACAGCCAAGTTTGGATTAATCAGGATTAAGCTCAATGGTTGCCAGCTCTGGAATCTTTGTCACAAATAAGCATCTTCATGCGCACTTTAGAAACAAAAGAAAACACTCATTTTCTCAGATGGAAAGTCACCTGGCCTGATAGCTCCGGAAAACACATTTTAGCGCAGTCACGAAACATAAGTCCAGTTGACGCCTAAAAGTAACTGAGGTAGGTCACCTGAGACGCCCAAGCCTGCCTCGTAGGCATCTTCCTGCAGCTTGTGAGTCCTTCACAGGAATTTCGTTCGCCTGGGAAAGTCTCTGCTTGTAGCCAGCTCTGAAGCTGTCTTTACAGGAAGAGAAAATTAAGGCCATTTAACACATACTTAGGCCAAAAAGACACTTTTGTTTGAATTGCTTGCTTATTTCCAGAAAAAGAAAAAAAAATTTTGAGACTCTACTAGAATAGAAATAAATTTGATTTATATACCTCAAAATAAGGTATATAAATTTATCTTTTATCTGAATCATTTTTCTCCCTTTTTCTATTTGCAGAGGAGTTAAATGTTGGCTAAGGTGAGGAACAAGAAAGGACTCCACCCTTGAGAAAGGTTCAGCACTCTGGGCTATCAGACAACAACTCTGAGAGGATGGGTCCCTGACACCGGACCTGGGTTCTTTCCTTTGGCTCACAGCTTAAGCGTACCCACTACACTATGCCTGCCGGGTGAGAATCTAAATGACAAAGGGTTTTCAGAGCTTTAGAAGTCCTGACTACCTGGGGACTTTGATATATTTCCCTATGTCTTGGCAATTAACACAGAAATGAAGGCTTAGATAGCTGAACCTATTGAGGTGAACAATCAGTCCAAAATGGAAAGGAACTGAACTTTAGATGGCCTCTAGAGCAATTCTTGGAAGACATGCTCTGAGCTACAGGCTACCTGTATATAATGAAACTGCTTAGAGTATGTTATCATATAAAAGAAACAGGGTATCAATTTGCAAATATGAAAATTGGGTAATTCAGGAGAACCCATTGCATTTGGGATGTGGGGGCACTAGAGATAAAGACAAAATCTTAAACATAGACCTTATGCACTGACAACAGCATAAAACACAGTTTAATCATGGGAAGATGAGAGTAAATAAAAAAAACAAGAAATTGATTGATCAAAGTTATCCTACCAAGATATTTCCAGGTCTAAGTCACATAAAATCTGTTTTTATGGTCACCTGAATTTTATCTCATCCAAAGTGTCACATGGATTTTTACTGAGCTCTGTATTTTAAAATTACAACTCTTCATTTTGATCAGACTTTGCTGGATACATAAATTAGCCAACATGCACAGCATCTTGCTGTTAAAGACAAGTTGTGTTAATGAAAACATAACCTGAAAACTAAATCATATTTTTTGGAGGGAAAAAGACATTGGTGGAAATGGCTGTCTTATTGATATTAAAAACAGTTGACATAATTCTGCAAGGATGCTGAAATTTAACTTTTGTATGTTTTTTATTATACCCAGAATATCAAAGATAACAGAATTTATTCATAGAATGGCAGACATCGAATTCAGTTTTCTGGTGCAATTTTGTTCCCATATAAACTCATAAAAAGTGTGATGGGCAAACCATTAGGAATGTTTAGGCAGCCCTTGATGTATGCCCACACAGAACAGATAGACTGCAAATGTTTATGCCTTTTACATTTTTTACAGTATTAATAAGGAAGCAGTGTGATTACCAATCAGAAAAGACTCCAGAATGTTGCTTGTAAATTGTACCATTCTGAAGATTTATATCTGAGTCTAGGGAGCAATATGGAGCATCGATATTGTAAGGAGCTCAGTTCAAAACACTCCGTGTTCAGTGAAAGCCTGAGTGAGTGAAATATTGATTTTTCCTATGGCAGAAGTGTATATGCTATAGTTAGCTTTTGATCTTTATGCTAGGAAAAAATTTGATATTGGTCACTAAACGTTTGGTAATGAACTGAAAAGCAACTGTGAACATTTTTGAAAAATTGTCTATCATAATTGGAGGTAGATTGGGTGTGTGGTTATCTGTCCAGGGCCTGTATGGTTTACCTTCAAACTGCCTTCCTTGGGGTGGGGCACAATGTGTTAGCTGTTCTAGCACCCTCCACCCTATCAGTGCTATTCTGTCTTTTATGCTCCGAGAGTATTTCCCAACCATCTAAAAGCATCAAATAAATTCTTAAGAGGAGATGCCTCATATTATTACAAGATTCTTCTACCATCCCCTAATAGTTGATCTTTCAAAAGTAAATGACTTAGCAAGAACATATTTTCTCACATATAGCTATAGCCTGTATTCATTTTGAAAGTCTTCCAAGCAATACTTATGTAAGGCTTTATAATCAGTTCCACTACCTCTCATCCAATATGAAAGCTTAGCATTGCAGTCTTAACATACCTTCAACCAGAACTTCTCTAAAATGATCTATGCCACTCATGACACATTCTACTGCAAGAATCAGTGATTAGGGTTTTGTCTCACTTGTTACAATGTGTGAAAGTAGAGAAGTCAACACTGGCAGGGCAGGTAAGAAGAGTACTGGGACTCTGGCTTCTTCCATTTCATTCTAGAACCCTTCTTAACATGCAGCTTGCTTCGTGATGTTGGTGTGTGAAAGGCACATCACATACTTCCAACATACATTGTCATAGAATGTACATCACCATTCCAAAAGGAAGGTTACAGAGTATAGTGAGGAAATACTGAACCAAAGCAAGACCTAAAACCCGCTGAGCAAACTCCATGTTCTGCATCCCCATGTCTGATGTCAAAGCACTTTTCAGACTTCCAATTTTTTTTCTGCTTTCTTTTCAATATACTTTTCTTTCTTGGGCTAGCTTCACTCCCTGTTATCAGTTCTCCTTGGCAGGTAGTCTATGACTTTGGAATCCTCAACATATCAGTGTCTCCAACAAATTCTAGGTTTCACCCTCACAGATTCATACTACGGCATCTTTGGGTCTCCATGAAGTGACGTCCCTACAACACACTTGACCTCAGAGGCTTTCCTTAGTCGTAGAGGGAAATTCCCTAACCCCTTTCTTATATCCTTGATTCTAAAGCCAGAATCACATGGCTAAAGCTGCCAAGTCCTTCTGCTTGCTGGGGCTGAAATACAGTTCCCTTGTTCAATTACATATCCATTCTCATGTTTTTTTTTTTTTTTTTTTTACCATCTTTCTGTTTTCTGTTTATAGGCATGAGTCCATCTGCCTCAACCCAAAAATTCACAATTAAAGAGCTACACAATGGCATTAAGGCCTTTTATCCCTGGAGGGTTCTATTAAACCAGTCCCCCTTAGAAAACATATTCACCATGCCCATGCTCATCTTGACTGAGTGGAACTGACTTGACAAATGGCCTCATAATAGTACCACAGGAGAGTGTACCAAAGATCTAGGTTTACGATAGGACCTTGCCCATGACACATCAGAAGGCATTGGAAGGCATGGCACTTCATGAGAGCACCTCACTTTGTCTCATCCCTCATCTCATCCTTCCCCAAGTGAAAGAAAATTTGACTATTTTCCTTTGAGCCAAGAATGGGTTTGAATAAGGCTGGTTTATTCATTCTTTCCATATTTACTGGACATGTGCTAAGTGCCGGTCGGGTACTCACTTCAGGATATATGGTGATCACTAAGACAGACAAGGTTCAATTTAAAAAAAGAAAGAAAATTAATACTCAATTTCTAAACCAAAGATTGTTTTTGAAAATTTATTGTGTGCATGTAATATGATGGCATGTATGTGTGCATGCACACATATGTATGGGCTCACATATATGTAAGTGCACATGTGTGTGCATGCACGTTGAACGCAGAGCTTAGTATAGAATATCTTCTCAATCACTCTCCACTTTATTTACTGACACAGACTCTCTCACTGAACCCAGAGCTCATCAGTTTGGCTAGCATAGAGAGCCAGTTGGCCCCAGAATCCCCTGCTGCTGCTTCTCAAGCATGGGGACTTCAGGCAGGTCACCACAGAAGAAAAGAACAATGTATGTTGACCTGTCTGAGGAAATGAAAGAAGCTGTAAGGTGAAACAAGGAAGAACACAGAGGAAAGTTGGTCTAAAGGAAGAAAGAACATCCTAGGAACAAGGGAATTTATCTGAACATAGGAGGAAACCGAGTATCCCAGGGAGGACAGGACAAATTTGGAAATGACGGCAGTGGCTGGAGCTTAAGGATCTGTGTAAGAGTCTCATCCATCTTGACTCTCAATTCCAGACTAAAATGCGACCATCTCAGTCTTCATTTGAACTTGGATGATTCCCAAGCCTCCCTCTTCTTATCAATAGCAACAGTATTATGTGAGTCATATCCTGTGTGACTCATAAAGGGCTTTCACGATGCATTACTATTAACAATACTATTAAAAATCAAGATAATATCATTTAGGAGCAAAGCTAGGAGCTTTGAGTGAATTAGCTCAGTTAATTCTCAGCACAACATTTATAGCAAGAGAAATTATATCCCATTTCCAAATGAGGAAAGCCAAGCTAAGACAGGTTAGGGTCAACCAAAGGCTGCACAGCCAGCATGGGCATACCTAATCCATCCCAAACTCAACTCCAAGCTCTAAACCACAGACTCTTCTTTTTTAAAAGTGTGTATGGTTATCTATAGCCTGTGTAGATGTGCATGTATCTGTATGTTCATGGGCACATGTGTATACATGTGCAAGTGGAGGCCAGTAAATGTTGACAGGGTCTCTCAATGAACTCAGAGTTCACCAATTTGTAGCTGGCCAACTTTCCACGGGTTCTCCTGTCTTCACCAGCTTGCCACAGGATCCTCTGCCACAATTTGCCAAGCACTGGGATTACAGATGGGCCACTACATTTCTATATGGATGCTAGGGAGTTGAACTCAGATACCTATGCTAGTACAGCAAATGGTCTATCTACTGAGCCATCTCCTTCACACCTAAACCTCAGATTCTTAAACAACATGTTAGGCTTAAGGTTTGCAACCTTATTTGCAGTCATAAAACCAAATGTGGAGATCACAAAGCATTTGGCAATTGGCAAAAGTTTCTGAATCCACAATGATCAAAAGCAATTAACTCAAAATCACATATATAATGATTTGTGGGATTTCTGCAACTTGCCTCTATTGCATCTCACAATTTCAGTGCAACCTTGGCAATCAACAGAAATGTGCACTTTGTACTGCACATGCCATTATACTGCAAACCACCAATGAATGCTGCTTGAAAGCCCCTAGCTCAGAATCCAAACTATCTACCATTAATATGAATTATGGTGTTTTCACTATACATGCAAGGTTTCCAGTTCTTATAGAAATGTATGGTTTAATTATGGCAAACAAATTTTAATGTGTTCCTACTATGATTTTGTAGCACATAGTTATCAAACTAGTATATATATTTTTAATTGGATTGTGTTAGCATGCTCGGAAGATTTTTTTAAAACTGTTTAAATTTCTTACTTTAAGAATAGATTTTCTAACAATTTTTGAAATATCTGTAAACATACTTCTGCCCTTATACATTTTATGTTCCATGCTTATGTGTAGGAATATTCTCAGCAGCAACAATTTTAAAATCAAACTATCAATCAACTTTGAAAAACAATGAAGATCTCTTCTACCCTTGTCTTAGTTACTGTTCTGTTGCTGTGAGGAGACATCATGATCAAAGCAACCTGTAGATGCAAGAGTTTATTATAACTGACAGTTTCAGAGGGTGAGTCCATGACCATCATGCAGATCAAGGCAGCAGGCAGGCATAGTGCTGTAGCAATAGCTAAGAGCTTACATCCTTATTCAAAAGTTGGAGGCCAAGATAAAGCTAACTGGGAATGGCATGGGCTTTTCAAACTTCAAAGTCAACCCCCAGTAAACACCTCCTCTAACAAGGCCACACCTCCTGTTGCTTTGCTTGTAATTTCCACTGACCAGGGACCAAGCAATCAAATATATGAATCTAAGGAACTATTTTCACAGAAATCACAATAGCCCGAAAGTATCAAATATTGTCACCAGAGAGTTGCCAGCCCATATATTTAAAACAGTTAGTATCTGGGCCAACTGTAGTGTTGCCTGTTTTTAATCCCAGCACACAGGAGACAGAGACAGGTGAGTTTCAGGGCAGTGAGAGCTGTATAATAAGATGTTGCCTAAAATAAATAAATACCTATATTTAGGAATAGATCAAAATTCCTGAGTCAAAGGCTTTCCTGGGAGATTCCAAGGATCCTTTAAGAAGTCCTTACTCTCTCCTCCGACTCGTCTGGCCTGCCTTGTGCAACATCTCCTTCCTTTCTTTTCTTCCGTCCACTATAAGTGTCTATATTAACCTATTTTCTTTTAAAGAAAATGTTGATAATTTTCAAAAGATTCATGAGAAAATCTGTGACTTAATTTTTTTCCTCATTCAAGTGAGTGAGTGTTTTAAAAATGAGACTTTCAAGGTATGTGTAATCCCTGCATCTGCAGGAGGGGCATAGCCCAGGAACATATTAGAAATATACATTTCTACCAATTGAACTCTGTCCTCAAGTAGAGCCCACTAGTTTGGGTTTTAACAAAGTTCCCAGCTCTGAAATATGTTCCAGTTTGAGAACCAACAGACTTCCCTAACAAAGTCAAAACATTGCTGACAAAAGCAGAAGTGTTTGGTTTAGCCATTTCACAAAAGGAGAGTGATCTAAACAGACACTTGAAGTCACCATCTTAACATGGCCTATGACTGTCAACTAGGGCTTTTAAAACTGAACATGTACGTTTCTCCGAGATCTGAAATTAAGGGCATTTCACATTTGGCTTTCTTGTCTCTGCACATTGAGCTCTCATTTAAACTGTGCAGTCTGATTGTTAACGGCCATCCAGGGTAAACCCCTCTGCAGACGCCACGCTGTGAAACGTGTACTAGAGGCCACCATCTGGCCCGTTCTTTTTTAGTGACACAAGTGACAAAATGGTCAAACATAAAAATTCAAAGCTCCAGAACTAGAATTTTCCTCCAGCAAACTGGCTCTCACGTGTCCTCCCATCTCAGCCTGTCTACACTCGTGTTTGTGGTCCAGAGCTGAAATGAGCTCTCTATACACCCCCAAACACACACACACATACACACACACACACACCCTTCCTCGTTCTCTCCTCTCAACCATGTGTTCATTTTGGAGCCATTTCATTCTGGCTTTGAAATCATTGTTATTTTGACAGGTAAAAGTGAGATCCTCAGCGTTCTTGGTTTTAGGGCTCTGGCTTTAAATGAAATCATGATGATTTGAGAGATTGCTATTATTTTCCTTTAGTGTTTAGGACTGCTTCAGGAAATAGCCTCTTCTATACCCTCAGGCTATTTGAGGATAGCCCTGTCCTTGGCTTGAAGGATCTCATTCAAAAAGATGCACGAACCTACAGATGAACTCACAGCTAACCAGCTGCCCAGTTCAACCATAACTTCACAGCATTGTCTTCCAGCTCAAGGCCCCATGCAGGGTTTTTCATTGTCTACCCCACTCCTGTGGCAATTCCAGAAGTTTCACATAAACCTACCCTACACCTGCATAATTTAATAATTATTATATCAATATTTAATTACCCTCCACCTGCATAATTTAAATCAATTTTTTTTACTTGTTTTTGCCATTTGGAGCTCAGGGTGTATGAAGCAGGTGTGTTAGTGTTGAATATGGCATTTCCTGGAAGAATTTCTCTATGGTATTCGCAGGACCTCACTGCCTGCAAACAGAAAGGAAGCATTGCATTGTGTAACTAGCTCAGTTAGCCTTGGTCTGTTGAGGACCTTTTCTGTGCTTAGTGGTCTGTGCTTGCCTACAGCTAGCTGGAGAAAGCAGACTGCTCAAATTACTTTTACTTTTCCATAGCTTCCTTCATTATATCTTTAGGCACTCTTAAAACACCATTTCTCTAGAAGTGTACCAAAATTAGCATTTCTAAGAAAAGTCCACTATAAACAAGTTTCCTTTATTCTTTATTGAAAGAATAATAATAGCACATGGCACTATATACTAAGTGGATTAAATAGACTAACTCATGAGGAAAACCTGTATGAACATCTCATATTATCCTCATTGTATACAGGAGAAAAGCAAGGCAAGAGAGGTTAGGCTTCTTGCCCTAGGTTGCCTGGGGGTGCTGGGCATCAAACCCAAACAACATTGGTATAATGGTCTTAGCCACAAGGCCTGCTGCCTGAAAAAGACTCCACTTCCATCTTTTTAACGCCCAGGCCTTTAACTAAAAATAGAGCAGTCCTTCTGTGAATAAGAAGGAGCTCTCCTCTGAGAGTCTATTAACCACTCACTACAGGGCTGATGTGTTTCCTAGTCCACTATCTGGGCATCTTCCATTTAAATCTCCATGGCAGTACCAAGGAATCTGAACAGTTAACAAACAGGCTTCAAGATCTGGTTCTTACCAGAACTGGAAATACCTAACAATCAGCTTAGCATCACTGACCAAAACTCAAAACTTCCTGAATTGTGTTTGTCAATATCTAGTCCCCATTCTTGTTGTTGTTGTTTGAAACCTCTCTCCTAAACAAATTTAGTCTAATACAAATAATATCCCCAAATATTCTACTCTACTTTACTAAGCCACAACACTCAGAAGGAGTCTTGACCTTGACCCATACTGAGGAGGTCACAAGAGCCTTGTGATACTGTTAGCTGATACCTGTAGTTCAAAGTTATAGGCTTTCAGGTAAAGGGAGAAGAAAAGAGACCCAGAGGAGGTTAGCAGAAGCCAGAGAGGAGGAGGAGGAGGAGGAGGAGGAGGAGGAGGAGGAGGAGGAGGAGGAGGAGGAGAAAGAAGGAGGAGGAGAAAGAAGAAGAAGAAGGAGGAGGAGGAGGGGGAGGAGGAGGAGGAGGAGGAGGAAGGAGGAGGAGGAGGAGAAGGAGAAGAAGAAGAAGAAGAAGAAGAAGAAGAAGAAGAAGAAGAAGAAGAAGAAGAAGAAGAAGAAGAAGAAGACATGACAGCCCACCTTGTACACCTCACCATGCCATCCAGAGACCCTATATGAGTCTTTGCCAGGAGAAGCAACTTGGTATTTTTGGGAAATGCTGATTCTAGGAAGTAATTTCTATGCTTAGAACAAGATGAGAAGGGGGAGGGTGCTCTTTAAAAAATACAAATTGAAATGAAATCTGGATCATTTTTTAACATCTGAAACAAGAATGCATATTGCCTACACATTAAGTACCTTCCAAGTTCTGTATCTAAAGAACAACAAAAATCTAATATATTTTACTTTCTTGACAAAAGCAAGAGAAAAAAAAAAAACAACCTACTTTCACACTCTACAAGCAATACCATGTGGGCCTATTACATCCCAGAGTTTTAGGGTTACAGGTACTTAAGCTCCACTAGCTTTCTGATAAATCCATTTCTAACTAGGCCTCAGAAAGATGCTGGGATATCTGAGGCAGATAAACGCAGCTTGGTCCCTAGCGCTGGACACCAACACAGAGTTAAAAGTAGCCTGTATACTTTTTCTTAAACCTCTTTTTGTCCCACAGAATGGGAGCTTTCCTTTTTCTTTGTCTAGAAAGGTCTTCAATCAGATAAATCCTCTTTCCTTTGCCTGTCTCCAGTCAGATCCTAAGGCCAGCCTCACTCATCAGCCCCCTAATCCTCTGAACAGCACCCTTTCCTGCCTGCACGGGGATCGGTTCTCTTCCTGAGACTCTGCACAGACTTGTTTCCCTGCTTGCAGTTAGAGAAGGGGCCAGAAACTCACACTCCTCATTTTACTCCCCAACTCTATAGGGCTTGATCAAACCCCTAGGACAAATTGCTGAATGCTCCAAGTCTCAATTTCCCAGTCTTTTGATGGGTTGGCTCAGTGGCCATCTCAGCCACACCCCAAAGCCCTAAAGGCTGACAGGAGATGAGAGAAGAATGAAGCCATGCTTTTGAAAAGCTCGGCACTCCTTCCTGGAGACTCACTGTTTAATCACAAGAAAATGTATTTACGGGTCAAAGAGTTCGCCCCACCCCACCCCACTGCATCCCCATTTTTAATGAAAAATTCTGGAAGTGCTACAAACTGAAGCTTGTGTGTACATTCTGCACCTGTGGCAGGAGAAATATTTATCTAAAGAGAACACACTGAAGTGTGGTTAGAACAAGGGAAGAAATGAAAAGAAAACAAGATCACTATCAGTCTTGCGGACACTTAAAGGGGGAAGGTAAGGGAGATGGGGAGGGGGGAGGGGAGAGGGGGGAGGGGCAGTGTTATGGAGAGAAAACAGGAAACAGGAGTCAAGGTTTAAACTTAGACAACAGCATGAGCCACACAGCATCCTGGCCCAGCCTCACCCTGTCTTTCTGTTATCTGGGCTGAATGCATTCTGCTTCACACAGATGAGAGACCAGAACTTTTAAGGGTACAGCTTTCTTCGCTTACAGACGTGCTTACAGACGCACTTACAGACACCAGAGCTAGTTTACAGCAGCGATAGGAACTTCCACAGTCCCATTTCTGCTAGCCTTGGAGAGGTCCTCCCACTGTGCTATCCTGACTGTGTGTCCCAAACCAGTCAGGTACAAAAGTCTAGTAATTACTAAGTTTATGATTTCAAGTATACATAGTGCTGGTATTAATGGAATTTTCAAGTGTGAGATCTTCAAGGTCACCTTTAGGAAAAGTTATTCTTTCTTCTATACTGATTGTGTTCTTCATAATACACGTTAGTTAGTTATTGACCTACAGAGCACTGTGCTATGGATCAGACGTCTCTGCCTTCTAGGAGTTTATAGTCTTCCTTGAGGGAGCAGAACTTAGATTATCAAAGCTTGAGAGATAAAATAGGCCAGAGGAGGGCTTGGTGATGGTGATAAAGTGTTCAAGGATTGGATGAGCGAGGTGGGAAGGGCTCACTCGAAGGCTGAGGTGGATGGCTTACACCAGCCCACACTAGTGAATTCAGAGAGAAAAATAAAAATGGGGACCAGCATTCAGAGCTCTGTATGGGGCACAACATGGGTGGGATGTATTGGTATTCAGACAGTGAGTTCACCAGTTTTGTTGGTGCAGAAAATGAGATACATGGATAAGAAGTCCAGGCAGGACTGGAGATGTCAGTAGAATAGAGACTTTATCCTTGAGCTCTAAGAAGTCATTGTGACTTTGTCCAGGGAACAATCAGTGTCAGAATCAATGTAGTATGGTGTTCTATCAAGAGGAAAAACGGTATAAAGACCTTCTCAGATTGGCAGTAACCTTAAAGAAGTTAAATGTGACTATTTAATTCATTGTGTCACAGTGAACTTTTATCAATACGAATGGGGAAAGTGAGTGGCTTCTGATGCTTCCCAAAGACCAAGTATAAAAGCATCCTCCAGATTAGGAGTCATTGAAAAGTAGGATGGAGTCCAGTTCCATAGACTGGTCTTCTCCAACTCCTTCCCCCAGATAAGATTTGTTTCCAAAGGAGAATTGACAGACCATAATAAAAACAATGTGTGGAAGGTGGGGGCGGAAGTAAGAATTAGCACTACTCAAAAGCTGGCCCAGCCAACAGCCATCATGCTCCCCCAACACCAACTGCTGCCTCCCAGTAGAGCTGAGAGGAAATCCACAGCCACATGTGGCTACTTGTTCCAGCCAGGTTGACAGTTCACCAGGGACAGCTGAAGTCCTTGCGCAACCACAACTGTCACTTGAAAAAAAAGGAGGAAGAGCACCTGGGGGCTCTGGCCTTAAAATAAGACCTCTGATAAACCCACCCGTGTGCAACTTGTCGCTTCATAAATTTTTATTACTCTTAACGTTTGACTTCCACATTTCAGCAGTATGGGAAGCAAATCTTTGAGTTGAGTGTGATTTACCACAACTGTTTTATCTTTGTTTTGTGTTTTGTGTGTGTGTGTGTGTGTGTGTGTGTGTGTGTGTGTAGTCCATGTGAGTGCAAGTATATAAGAATAAGACGCATAGAACCTTCAAGGGAAAACTAAATAAACAGTACATCTGTCCCTAGAGCAGGAAAATCTATCAATCAAATAGAGTTTACTTTTGAATAAGTCAAGGTATCATTGGATCAGCCCCTAAAATGCTCATTTAAGAGGCCCCTCTCTATGAGTATTCTCCTCTATATCAACCAAATCTTTGTCTCTGAAGATCCTTTTCTGTCTCAGCCTCATCTAACCCTTGCCCACACCATGTTAACCCATATGACACACCTCCATAGAACTGCTAAATACATCCCCATAATGTCACCAAATTCCTACTGTCTGTCCAAGCTTTGTCAGACATCATCTCCCAAAAGAGTTCCAGCTCTTGGGGAACTCATAATCCATTAGAAGAAATCAACACATAGGCAGCTAGCCCAGGAAAAAAGCCACTAGACACCTAATGGGATGGGTGTGTCAAACATCTGCCTTTTTACTAAATGGGCTGCCTTATATATCTGACGTCACTAGTGTCTAGCTGTTGCTGACTCACCACTAAAGGACAAACCAGAAACAACCAAATAGCAGGGCTGGTCAGCAGCCTATGAAGTGGCCTTCCCTAATCATCTCACCTACCCAAGTTCGGAGCCAAATGGGCTCCTATACTTTAGAGTTTAAAATAGAAAACAAGGGCTGGAGGGATGGCTCAGCAGTTAAGAGCACTGACTGTTCTTCCATAGGTTCTTAGTTCAATTCCCAGCAATCACATGGTGGCTCACAACCATCTGTAATGGGATCTGATGCCCTTTTCTAGTGTGTCTGAAGACAGCTACAATGTACTTATAGACATGAAATAAATAAATAAATCTTTAAATAAAGTAAAACAAAATAGATAATACATTAACAACATGGCAGTAATCAGCAAGGGTCAAAAATAAAGGGTTGAGATACAAGAGGGTATCTGGGGGAGCCAGCAGCAGTCTCAGAGACGTGTCTGCTGTGTGCCATGTGATAGCTACAGCCTTGTTACTATATTGGTTTTGTGTTTGTTTGCCTGCTTGTTTTCTTGTCTTATGGCTTTTTTTTTTTTTGAGACATGGTCTTATGTGGCCCAGGCTGGGCTCAAACTTGCTGTGTACCTAAGGCTAGCCCTACACTACACAAGACCAAAACTTCCAAAACAGTGCCTGCGGGGCTTCTTTACATTCTTACCATAGAAGAGAGCTTTCTAGATGCATATATCAACTAAACTTTGAATTTCTACAAGGTTCCACACTAAGGCTTGAAGAAACACTTTTATTTTACTTTGTATTACTTATATTACATTTCGCAGTCTATAATTATTTCATTGTCATTTTTTTTCAACTTGTTATCTGCGTCACTCAACATGATTGTAGCTTCCATAAAGGCAAGGGATGTGCCTGAGCTTGGTGTCCTTGCTGCTTTGTCTCCAGAACTTAGAGCATGCTAAGCATGTCCAGGAACAAATGAGGAATTGTGCCTAAGTTCACACACTCACTAAACAGTAGAGTCAGAGTCCTTTACCTGGGCCGGTGGCGCACACCAACAATTCCAGCACCCATGGAGTCCTGTCTTTAAAAATAAAAAATTGTTTCCCACGATTCCAAAAGCCAGTTGGTGGTGACCCACTGCTATTTGAGATCCCTATTCATCAACATCTGGAGCTGTTGGAAGCTGAGGACTTTCAACTAAGACTCTCAAAACAATGTCACCTATGTCAGAGTGGCTGCTGGGTTGCTCCTGAGGAGGAGCCCAGTCTAAAACCAAAAGGCATGTGACTTGTGGAAAATGATCCCCCTTCAGAAGTAACCAAGATTTCCTTGCCAAAGATCTGCCTGGCAGCATATTCAATAATATGCTTTCATATTCTATAGGGGTCATTATGTTTCATATGAAGTTCCATATTCTATAGGGTTCATTACGTTTTATATGAAGTTCCATATTCTATAGGGGTCATTACGTTTCATATGAAGTTCCATGATTCTATAGGGGTCATTACGTTTCATATGAAGTTCCATGATTCTATAGGGGTTATTACGTTTCATATGAAGTTCCATGATTCTATAGGGGTCATTACGTTTCATATGAAGTTCCATATTTTATAGGGGTTATTACGTTTCATATGAAGTTCCATGATTCTATAGGGGTCATTACGTTTCATATGAAGTTCCATATTCTATAGGGGTCATTACATTTCATATGAAGTTCCATGATTCTATAGGGGTCATTACGTTTCATATGAAGTTCCATGATTCCCTGTTACTCCACAATTAAAGCACTCAAATGAGGAGGAGCCACCAGAACTTCTGAGGAGCCTGGCGTAGAGGTGGGCACCTGTAATCCTAACACTTGGGAGGCCTACGCAGGGGGAGGAAGAGTACAGGGACAACCTGGCCTACAGAATGCAAGACCCTGTCTATAAATAAATGAAAAAATAAATATCCCAAGCATTATAAGTGATTTTAATATGAATCATAAGAAAGCAGCATAGAGAAGTATAGCCTGCAATATAAAAATTTTGAAGTCTGTGGTATAACTTTAAAAAATGACTAGGCACCTGGAATAGATGTAACAGTTCATTAACAGAGCATAAGGCACCAAAAACAAATGTCTAAAAGTCAAAACTGAAGAATACAGAAGAGTGAATGTTTGTCTTTTATTTAATGCATGAATAAGCATCTGCATTTTAGGCATAAAATGTACAACACGTTTTGCGTAATGAAACAGTGTAATCTCTACGTTAGGAAGTGAGCAAAGTTTCTTCAACACTATCAAGGTTTTGGTGGCTGAAGTTTTTGGATCACTTAAAAACTGATCCTGATCAATGAAACCAAAGGCAGAGCTCCAGAGAGAGAGAGGAAAAATAAAACAAACAAGCCAGTCAACCTAAGACTAAATCTCTACCAGGCGTTGGTTTCAACAGTCCCTCAAGGAATGCATTATCTTGAGAGTCCATGGGAATTCGTCAGTCTTCTACCTTCAACCACACATCTGGGAAAATGCATAAGCACCTTGAGATACTACATTAAGTTGTGCATGTGCAGATATGTGTGGTCAGCGGTGCCTGTGGGGGTGAGAGCACAGTAGCAGGAGTAAGCCCTTGCCATGTCCTGTTTGAGAAGAGGGTTTCCTGTTTGCCGCTGTGTGTGTCAGGCTGTCTTGACTTGAGCTTCTGGGAACTCTCATTTCATTATAGGCACCCTGAGATGGCAGACACTACCACAGCCAGCTTTACAGCTTTATGTGGATCTTGGGGGGGGGGGAAGTGGGAGGTGGGGGGGTGGGAACGTAGCTCCTCACACTTAGGCCACAAGCATTTTACCTGTGGACTTTTCTCCCCTGCTCTGATGGTTAAATGCATAGACTTAATCTTACTGAGAAACACATAGACAATTAAAACATACCTCTGAGAGTGTCTGTGAGTGAGGAAATTCCCAGAGATGATGGGGGTGGGGTGGGGTGAGGGCCCGGCGGGTCTCAGTCTCAATGTGAATGGCATTATCACACAGGCTGGGGATTTAGAAGAAAGAGAGAAATGGAGCCAGCCCACAATGTAGGATCTCTCTCTCTCTCTCTCTCTCTCTCTCTCTCTCCCCTCTACCCCCTCTCCTCTCCTCTCATCTCCCATGCTCCTCTCCTTCCCAGGTACTGTGAGGTGGTCCACTCCCCTCGGGTACACCCTCCCTGCCATTCTTGCCATGGTTGATTGCAGCAATTACTGATACTGTGAGCCAATGAATCCTTCCTCCCTTAAATCAGGTATTCTGTCACAGCAATAGGAGAACTTGACCAACACAGCAGTACATTTGTCCAGAGATGAAAAGAAAAAGTGTCCAGAGCTTCAGTATCAAAGAAAAGTTACATCACAGCACCACAAAAACATATGCAGACAGCAAGACCTGACTTCTAGCTATTTGACCATGTCTCAGAACAAAGCTCAGAACTATAGACAAGGATCCATCATGCCATGAACCAATGCGCACAATGGCTACCAGCAAGCTAGAAATTACCAGCCGCAAAGCAGGAGGAAGATGGGAAACTGCTCCAGATGACAAGAGTGAGAAGACCTGGGCCTGCCTAAGACAGGTGACATAATTGTATTCTTTGTGGACAAGAAGCTAGGGAAACCGGACACAGAAGCTTGTAAAATTCATATGTCAGAGAAGCACCAGAGACTGAGGTATGCCGTTCCCATGAAGATTCAAGTACTCTCTGCATAGTCTTCCCAGAAAAGTAAAGACTACAGCCTCCCTTTCTTCCTTTGCTTCTCTATTCCTGAGGATGGAGCCACAGCTGACTTCTGGCATGGCTTACTCAGCAGGGTGATCCCTAGAAAAAGTGGCTTTTCCTGAAGCAACATAAATATTCCAGGAAAACGCAACCTACAATGTGTTTCAGGAGAACCCCCAGATTTTTGAGGACTGCCCCCAAAGAAAGCCAGACTTAATGCAAGCGTGCATGTAATAAGGAGAAGCAGGCACCTCTTTGAGTATTGAGTGGATGCCTTTTTTAAGTTTTACAAAAATAATGACAAGCCTAATTGAGTTCCAAGGAATCCGGCCTGATGCTTATTTAGGGTGTGTTCTCATGCAAGCAGAGCCCCAAACACCATCCCAGGAACATGTCAAAGTCCTCCTTAAAAGCTGAGCTCAAGCAAATGGCTGAGTCTGTTATAGGTAGAAGAAGTTCTGCTTATTTGGGTTGCTTTGGGCTGTACTCCAGCCCTTGAACTAGAAAAGCATATGAGCAAGCAGGGTGTCTCAGGCTGGGGCTGTGGTGCAGTGGGTAGAGAGCCCACCTAGCATGGGTTGAACCCTGGGTTCAAGCCCAAGCACTATATAAACCAGCTATAATCCAAGCTCTGTAGAGGAGGAGGCAGGAGGATTAGAAGTTCAAGATGAACTTCAGTGAACTTCATTAGAAGTTCAGTGAACAAGGAGACTTCAAGCTAGCCTGAACTACATGAGACCATCTCAGAAAAAAAGTGAAGAGTAATTGACACCAGGTCGCCCTGTAGCCTCCCAACTGTCCTGATTATTAAACCAAAAGAAGGAGGAGGAGGAGGAGGAGGAGGAGGAGGAGGAGGAAGAGGAGGGGAAAGAAGAAGAAGAAGAAGAAGAAGAAGAAGAAGAAGAAGAAGAAGAAGAAGAAGAAGAAGAAGAAGAAGAAGAAGAAGAAGAAGAAGAAGAAGAAAAAGAAGAAGAAGAAGAAACAGAAACGACCATAAAATGATCACAAAAGCAGAGAGGGCCAGTAGAAAGAGAGGTAATAAAAGAGGCCAGTATATGGGCCCAGAATAAATTCCATCTGGAAGTACAAACTCGCTGGCCTTTGGTGGTTAGTTTCCCATCTGTAAAATTGTAAGATAGTATTAGCATTCCTTTAGTTGTCAAACATAAAAACTTAATACCACCTGACTACTGAGAAGACACTACCCTAAAGTCTTATTAATTTTTTACAACTTTGTTTCCCTATAGTTTCTGTTAGCTTCATTCTCTAAAGATTCTTGATTTGTTTAAAAGAAAATTTGAGGGTTAGAGAAGTGTGCTTAAGAAAGCATAATTTGCCCATAATCTTGATACCCAGAAGCAATTAGTCTTTCTATAATGAGTGTCTCGGGCGGCTCACTGAGGGTGTGACTTTCCATGCAGTGTTTTTCCAATCTTACTTTCAGATCAATGTTCTCCATTTAATGAAAACTCCTTCCTGAAAATCTCTTTGATTGGCTGCATAGTCTTCCACTTCAACTTACCTGTAGGGATGATGATGGAAAGAATCAGATTGTTTCCAGGAGCTTCCTATAATGTACACAGCAGCAGTGTTTTAAAATAAGGCTACACCTGCCCACAAAGGAAACAAGGTTTGAGCCACCAGCCCAGGTGTCCAGATTCCTAAGTGTGCTTTTCTGTATAATTTCTCAGGATTATCACAAATCTAGGACTTTTCGTTTCTTGAAGATTTATTTATTTTATGTATATGGGTACACTGTCCCTGACACACCAGAAGAGGGCATCATATCATCTCATTACAGATAGTTGTGAGCCACTATGTGGTTGTTGGGAATTGAACTCAGGACCTCTGGAAGAATAGCCAGTGCTCTTAATTGCTGAGCCATCTTTGTAGCACTGAGAGCGTTCCAAAAGTAAATGATTTGAATTTTCCAATTTTTATAAGAGTCCTATCATTTCCACCTCAGAAAAGTCTTGTTTTAGAAAATATCAGAAAAAGCAGCATTGTGCCCAAACATGGCCTTCCTGCCCATCACTACAAAAGTCATTGTCATTTTCAAAAAGTATTCTGAAAAATCATAAAGAAATTAAAGGAGGGTGTCTATTAATAGACACATGGTGCTCTGCAGTTCCTGGACACCCATGAGCAGACTCACCTCTGTGGTAGCCTATGTAGTCGTCAGCTGCATGTTGCCATTTTCATGTTAGTTTTTTCACATTTGTTTTAGTTGTCTCTGTTCGGGCATCTGTGCCACCGCCATGACTCGTGTGTTTGCTGTTAAACCTTCCTGGGCTCTGGTTCGGGGTCTTGTCTCCTTCCACCAGCCACTGAGACCAAACAGAAAATACCTTGAAATGCAAACAGTCCTGAGTTATTACGACTGTTGCTTTTTATTAGCAGTAAAGACAAAGAGGCAAGGAGCTGCTCTATTTATGCAGAACAGATAGGACATAAATAATAATAAAATACTAAAACCATAAAACTTCTTACATAATATTAGTTTAATTTTAATAAACAGTAGGTTTAGGTCTTGGTTCCATGATAGCAAAGATGGCATATTTTGTTTCCATCCAATATTTATACCCAAAAAACATTTTATACAGGAAATAAAATAGTGATAAAAAATTACAGTCTTTGAATATTGGGCTTTGACTAGTCTCCTGCTGCCCTTCCTCGTATGTTTCAGTAAAATACAGTACATCTTGCTGTTTTATTTCACTATTTGTGGCCCGTGCAAAATCCTATCTTCCAGCTGCCCAGCATAAATAAAGAGCAAATCAGAAGAACCAGAGAGACACCAACAGATTAGGCTGGGTCTGGACTTTGCCTATTTCTGCTAAATTATGATTGTATTGCAATTATTTTTAGATGTTGTGATTATTTGCACACATTGTGATTGTTTCTGAAAAATTCTAGGGGCTACAACTGTGACTCCTCCTCTAGTCTCAGGCACAGTTAGGAGCTCAGCATTTTTCCCCCATAAAGTAACAACTTTTTCTCCTAAAATTATTAAAATCCACTGGTAAGTGAAACAGATAACCAGGTTTGCTGTAACTTAGTCAAAGGTCATTACACTGTTTTTAAAAGTTCTTTGACCTAACAAATTTTGTTACAAACCAAAGACAGGAATATTATTTTGTCACAAACAAGACAGTGTAGGACAGAAACACAAGCCACATTTCACTGTGGTGTAAATTAGAGCTCGGCAAACCAGCTGCAATGCACAGGAGTTAAAGAAACCAGAACAGCACAGGTGTGTGACATTATAGCAACACAAGGGGCTGGCACACGCCTCAGATAGTGAGATGTTTGCCCATAGAAGTTGAGGGACCCGTGTTCAAACTCACAGCACTCATATCAAAAGCCAGAACTTCAGGGAAGGCAGAGACAGGAAGTAGACTGGGTTTTCTGGCCAGCAAGTACTGGCAAATTAATGTGCTCAAATAAAAAACCTGTCTACACAAGTTAACATGGAGAACATTGAGGAAGAGTCCTGAAATCAATGCCAGGATGCCTGTCCCTGCCCCCCAAATACCTACACATGCAGAAATACATACATAATTGTATAACACACACACACACATACACACACACACACACACACAAATTAAGGCATGAAAATGTTTGCTACATCTAAATATTACCTTTAAAGTTATCTGATAAAGCAGAATAAATAGCATCTTACAAATGCAAGAATATGTTTCAACCAGAACCTTAGACTCTGTAAAAACCAGTCCAGATATATACAGACACAACAGAAACCCAGAACCTCCATGTGTGAATCCCTGAGGGCGAGCACGCTACACAACTCCAGAGGAAGCCCTCTCTGTTGATAACACTGTGGATGGGGCCATAATTAAATCTCACTAATTTTGTACCTTCTATTCTGAAATGTATAATTGTAAAGGTGACAGAGCAAAACTCACTTTTTAAGTAACTAATGCATAATATTTTGTTACATTAATACATTATAATCTAATAATGTTTCTGGGCCAAAGTGAACTGACAGGTATATATTAAGTCTGGTGTGATGGATTCTAATGGTTTTACAAGTGGGAAATTCCATTTCTGCATTAGAGGAGCCTCCCCACCGCTGAAATGCAGGGAGAATTTTGCTTGTGCAAGCAACTTTCAAAAGCTTCAGGAACATTCATTGCCAGTAGACTCTGGTCATGCCTGGTCATTTTCCAAGCATAGAAGTGACTGCATACTCTACACTGCTAGACTAGAAGGTAACAAAACAGCATTGCTCTTTAAAAATCAAGCTCACTTCTGCTACCCTCTTACCTCACATGGGGGTGGGCATATTTCATTACAGGGAGAATTTCATCTTTAGAGCTCTGTTCTAATGCTAACACAGATGTTAACCAGAGCCAAGGCATTTGGCAAAAGTTTTCATTTGGGTTAAATGGTGAAAAATCCTGAATCTAAAACAACATGGTTCCTAGAACCAGGTCATTTGTTTCTCTAGATCCAGGCCCCTTTCTTGCCCTCCTTCCCAACTGGCCTCCTGCGATGGCCAGGAGAAATGCTTAATGTCTGACATTCTAAAACTCCCTACTCCTCTTATTTTCCTAGCCACCCCTACTAACATCCAACCTCTAGCCAAGAAAGGAAAATGTTGTGCTTCCCTCTTTGTGCCTATAACTAAAGAGCTGATCTTGCCACCTGCTATATTTATGCAAAAATTGAACCCTGTCACATCCGAAGGATATAATAGCAAGTGCTTCCCACACACTGACACGTGCTGGAGAAGGGCTCCTGGCTATGCCTGTAGCCACTCCTGCTTCCATAACCGGCACACACTTGCGGTAAGTTCCAGGGGCACCTCAAAATGTACTTCCTTAAGGACCAACTGACTCTGCTCGCCATAATCAGGCAGGCCACGTCCCTTTCTTGTATCTCACCCACATTTACTGCCAAACTCATACTGTTTCACACTCAGGAAAACACAAGAACAGCTACACAGATTTGAACACTCAGCTCGTGTTGAAAGTCAACCTCACAGCTCAGAAGAGCCACATTGGCATATTCAAGGCACAAGAAATTGCTGGAATTCTCAGAGTTAAGGTGCAAGCAAATGACGAACAAGTCTTCATACATTACTTCAGATTTATGATCTCAATGTATGTTAGGGATGGCCGGGACACCCAGGCCTTTATTTATGGTCAGGGTTCTTGCTTCTGCTTCTGCTCCATACCCATCCCTTTGGATCAAAGAGAGAATTCCAAGCAGACTAAAAAACAATGGTAAATGTTTGCATTGCTGAGACTCACACTGGTGCCATGGGTGGATTCGACGTGGACTGGGCTCTATAAACAAAATAAAAAGATGGTTTCCAAATGAAAATACATTAAAAAAAAACACACATACTGGAGGATGATGCTTCAGAGACGCAGTCTGGTTAGTTGTAAAATGACTTTAAATTGGGCCTTAAAAAGGATTGCTAAATCTTGACACATATATGAGCAGCTTATTATCATGCAATTGTGCAGTAGTCGCTTGATCTAGTTACTGATTCGTCACATATGAATAAATGATTAATTACCAGAAAGGCTAAAACAGAGGAGAGAGCAGAGAGAGAAGGGAGCTGAAGCCCGCCCTGCGAGAGGGGCTGAAACACGTTTATTGCCCTTTAAGTGCATTTCATTAAGGCCAATTAAGGACTTTCATGTCTTATTAGAAAAATGAAGTAGATTTATGATGTTTTCGTAGGTTGTAAATGCCGGGGCTAGCAGATACAAAACCGAGCTGAAATGTGGTAGTTAAGAGCTAAGAAAACATATACAAATGCTCAGAGAAAGCAAATATTTAATGATGGCTCAACACAAAGGTGATCTTTAAATAAAAGAAAGGACACCGTTTTTATTCTCTCTCGTCTATCACTATAAACTCAGGAATTTTCGAAATAGAAGAGATTTTTTTTTTCTGGGTAGTTTAGGAACCTACTTTGGGGTAGGAAGAGAAAGACTGAGGCCAGTCTTTAAATGTCCTCACTACCCCTGCACCCCCAGTCTTCTCTCAAAAGCCAGTGCACATGCCCATAGAATTACACTTCTGAGCAGAGTGAGAAATGTGTTCTTTAAAGAGAGGAAGTGGGATGTCATTCCAGCTCCAACAGACTTATTAATAATCCACAGCTAGCAAAATTCACTGAGCACAAGAGCCACGAGCTTCCCGCCCCAGTTTCCTCATCCCCTCCGCCCGTGGCGAAATGCCTGAAGCACATCCTGAATCTCCTTCATCCGATTTCAAGGAAAAATATCAATGATCATCCTCCCCATGCCATTCTAACTATAGGGTCTCTTCTTTTACTTAGAGACATTCCTTCGTGTGTGTGTGTGTGTGTGTGTGTGCGCGCGCGCGCACACACACACACACACACACATACACTTCCTCAATTCATGCAGTTTTTCAAATGCAAGAGCTTTCGTTTGCAAGACATCTGGTAACGCACACATTTTACCTTGCACATCATGATGTGCAACTGTTTATCATCTGTCCTCTTGGATAAATAATTTAAAATGATGTGAACCGTCTTCAAGAAAATAAAATATCAGCTGAAGAGATACAGTCACAAGTTCTTAAGCTCAAATTTCTCCTACTATCAAAGAAAAAAAAAAGGAATATTGGCAAGTGAGTAGATTATGTGTTGTCATTTTCCCCCCAAAGATGTGTTACACATTACAGGAAGATGTCCAAAACTTACCAACAGCTCTGCAGTGTACATACAACTATTAAGTAAACGTGGCATTTTGCTTGTTGAAAACTTATTTACTGCCACAAAAAAACTGAACATGGAGTTTTCAAGCTTCTGAAAGAGCAAATTCTTCTGCTGAATACTTTTAAAATGGTGTTACTGAAGGATCCAGCACAGGAAAGCAGCAGACTAGCCACTGTTTTACCAGCGAAGATGTAAAGGGGCCGAATGTGTTTATGAAGGTAGAGGTCGGAATACCGAAAGGCACTCCTACAAGCTCATTGTTGCCAAAAACTAAGGGCAAGTGCACAGACAGACAAAATATTAATTTCAACGTCCTCAATGTGACTCTATTTTGTTCTGTGAATTTGATTTTCCAAATAATGACCTGGATGGAGACCTAAAGCCATGAGTCTGCACAGACTCTGCAAAGAATTTTATTGAACTGAAATGTGATGAGCATCTGTCCTTAGTGATTTATCCCAAACAGCAGATATGTTATAAAATGAGCACATTGCATCTGCAGCTATAAAAGAGAAACAGAACAGCCTTTTAGTTAATATCTAATCAAACTTCAAGACGCCTTATGAGGCACCAGGGTTGTGCCGACTCATTCCCACACACCTTTTTCTAGAATATTGGATGGGCCCCCATCAGACATCCTAAAATGTTGAGTTAAATGTCGGTGGCAGGTTTGTTCTCTTTCCATGTCAACAGATACCCCTTGATTTTGGTTTTTACAACATAAAATGTAAACCAGGTGAGGGTGCTGGGTACCCACAAATTCTTAGTATGGGATGAACGACTGCTATCTAGTGTAAACTTCTCAATGTCAGGATTAGACAAACAGCTATGTTGTCAGCCCCAATAGACTATTTCTGGGAGAACTGTGACTAAGAATGAGGTGGAGGGGTTGAGCTCCGATGGTCCCAAAGAGCCCTAGAACACAGGTTCTCTTCCACAAAGCAATGTTAGCCAAGATCAATGTAAATGTAAATGACTCCCAAACAGTCTGTGACTTAGGGCACATGAAACATGAACACTGCAACTCACACCCCAAGTAGTTCCACAAACAATGCCCTGTGAGATTGTCCAATAAAAATAATACATGTTTATTGCACCTAGTCAAAGACTTATAAGGAGTCCACTAAATCTGGGAATAAAACTTGTAAATGATGTCTTGGTAATTTCTCTTAGACCCACTTCAAGGGAAAAACGAGTCTGAATTATCACCAGTTAGAGCAAAATGAGGTTTTACTATTTGGAAGAGAAGTAGATTCTGTTGGGTCATAGACCTACACCTGTTGAATTCACAGAGAGAAAGGACAGTGGTGAACTGTCAGTGCTGATCAGTTTCCATATTGTTGGTGCTTTGAGAAGCAATGGGCGCAGTGCCACAGGGCATGAGTCGCAGGGGTGACTACTTTGGGGTACATAGTTTAGACTAATTTGGTGACTTTGTGGAGACAGATCTGAATCAATATTCAGGTGTTACAAGGTAACTAGCCGTTCTCAGCGGTGCTAAAAACTACAGCCACAGACTTCTAATTTTCAGATTGTGCTGTGGTGCTAGTTTTTTTTTAAATTTGTAAGAGAAAAATGTTTTCTTTTCCTGTAGTAGGGATTGGAGGAGCCTGTCCTCTACCCCCAAACTCCATCTCTACCCTTAGGAAATAATAAAACTCAGGAGATTTTTTTCCAGGTTCCTGGCTTAACCAGAAAACTGGAATGTTCTAGAACAATAGGCACAAGACCCCTGTGGCAGTGGTTGGCTGAATGGAGTATATATTCTCTAAGTACCTAACTCCCTTTTTTTAGACTGTTAGCCTATCTCTACCTCTCCTATAATATGACTCTTGACTTGTAGGCTCTCAGTAAGTTCTTCACATTTCTTAACATTCTCATGTGTCCAGTTCAGAGAACAATAAACTAGAAAAATCAGAAATAAGAGATGCTGTACTTGGAAACTTTGAACCACTTAAAAATTGATCATACCAAAATATTCTATATAGTTGTCCATCCTATGTTTAACCCATTGTACCAGAGCTCAGAAAACCACGGATGTGACAAATCCTGCCGCCTTATGGTTTTATAAATAAAGTTTTATTGGAACACAGTCACAGTCATTCATTTACAGATTACTCGTGCCCATTTCTCATTGTATTCCTAATGAATCACATGATCTGAAAGGCGAGGTTTTTGCAGTCCTTTGCAGAACACCTGCGCTAGCTTCTCCTAGCACTTAAGACTTTCAGATGGGTTGGTGGGTAGTAACAGGTCGTTTCATTCAGTGATGAGCGATCCCTGAGTATGCTTTGCATCTGCTAATATTGCCTTCATGAGTTAGCGACAGCTTATTTTCAAAAGGCAAGGGTGACCAGAGATCTAAATATTTAGCGAGCTGTTTCTCCAGTATATATCACTATATATTTATTTTGTCAGTCACCTCAGAAAATGCCTTTTTGTGAGGAGTGATATGTGAAGGCCGCATTTCAGCTTAACTGTCCTAAAACAATTTGTCCAGGCACCTAAACCCCAAGTCTTCCCCGCCCTTGATTTCCTAAATAGAGTTCTAGTCACCATATACCTTGTCTGAAACCTGAGTCTCAAGAGCCTCAAGGACAGTTTTTACTTCCTTAGAAGCACAAAAGGACCAAACAATAAGATTAAAAACAAGTCTCTACGTTGGTGGAGTCTATCCTTCTTGCTCCAGACTATAGAAAGACCCAACAGTAGTGAACATCCATTTAGATCTTTATTCTGTGTAGTATACTAAGCCATGTATTTGTACTTTAACACTCATAGTAACCCCATAAAATAGGGCATGCCCCCATTTTATAGGTGAGTAAATAGGCTTAAAGTACAGGAATGCATTTGACCTCATGATGTAATAAACAGCATGACCAGCAATCAGGTCTGTATTATGCCAAGGACTTTTTTTTCCAGACTTGTGAAGCTGAAGAGATTGTCATTGGCAGAAATTACTTTTCCAGATGTAGAAATTGAAAAAAAATCATGAAAAAATCATTTATCTGGATAGGATGACAGATTCTGGATTTGGTGTGAGATATTTAAATCCCAATAGATCTTTTGGACACTCCTGCATGGGCAAATCTCCCTCTATCAGCTCTTTCACATCGTCTTGTGTGTGTGTGTGTGCGTGTGTGTGTCTGTGTGTGTACACAGGAGAGAGAGAGTGTGTGTGTCTGAGTGTGTGTATTAGTGGTTTGTTTTGTGAAACTCACAATATTTCTTCTCACTGAGGAAAACAAACGTTTGTGTTTGAAACACAAGCTTTTGTGTTTCGCTTTACATCTTCTTAAAGCTGGAAAAGTGCTTCCATGCTGTGAACTTCCTTTCTAACAATGGCTGGAAAACCCTGCTTTGTAGCTGCACAGGCACAACATCTGAGCGGACACCCGGGGAGGAATGTGTCATAAAGGGACATTCCTCATAATCAAGGATAATTCAAAAGGGAAACAGTGACCGAACGGCTATGAGAGCAACAGAAGCCTAATCCCCAGCCCAGCTCTGCAGACGGGGCACAGGCTGCTGCAAAGCCAGGGCAGATGCCAGGGATGGGGCCAGCCACAAACAGAACAGAAGTCCAGTCCAGAGCTTGGCATCTGGGTTCTTCAGCTGCCAGCCTTGCCTCGCGAGTAGCCCCAGTGTCTGGCGCCCGTGCAGAGAACAACAGAGGATGAGGCTAAAGAGGTCCACGCTCTGTCCTGCCAGCAACAGGATGAGGCCGTGCCAAGTGAAGGCTGCAGCACCATGCCCCTGCCAATGTGCCTTGGAACGGCTTAGATATTTTCTAAAGGGACAACAGAATTCCTGCAAAAAGAGAAGACTGGGGCCAACCCAGAGAACCATTCCTCCCATTCCCTTTTATTTTAAAACAAATGAGAATACTTTTCTTATCCACGATCTTTTCCTCTTTCACGCGCCTACCATGGCCAGGTTCCTTTCCGTTTCACTCCTGCACATCAATACCAACCCAACAGTTCCTTTCATACGCGTTTACTAAACTTCTGTCTTTGGGTCTGTTTTTTCTTTTTAACTTCAACGTTATTATTTGCCTTTATGCCATTTCCAAAAGGCATTGCCAATAGAATAAGCAAAGAACGTTGGGAGTCGGACGGAGGTTGAACCTCCATCTTGGTAATGAGTTAGTGAGTGGCTGCAGCCCCGGAGATTGTATTCAAAGACTCAGGGTTCCAGCTGTAAAGTATCTCCCTGAAGCTCTCCAACTAGAAAAAAAATGTGAAAAAACCCAAGGCTACTTCCTGAAATATCAAGATACATATGTTTTTTGTTTCTTTGGTTGATTAGTGTTTTGTAATGCGAAGGATTGACCCCAGCGCTTCAGGAATGATAGACAAGCACTCTGCCACTGGGCGCAACCCTAGTCCTCTGTTACCAGGAAAATTGGGGTTCTCTATTTAGTACTTTTATTAACAAAATAATTTTAAAGTATGCTCAAAAACTCAAGGTCCATTGTATTGGATGTGGATAAAACAGGGTGGGCAAACCCTAAATCTCAGTAACTGCCTGGTAGAAAGCAATGGAGAAGGTAGGGCCCTTTGAGGTCGGGTCCAGGAAAGCAGGTCGGCTACGAAAAGGAGGTCAGTAGGCAGGAAGGAAGGGTACGGGGCTTCAGAGAGAGAAAATCATGCTTGGGTTTTTGGTCAGCTTCTGAAAATGAAATAGAAAGAAGAAAAAGTATAAGTTACTTTTAAAAAATACATAACTCGGAAAAGCAGGTAGAGTCAATCATAAGCTGAATGGGGGAGGGGATTCTAAACATGAGTACATGACCAAATTAAGGAAGAGTTACTCCTCCCATCTTCCTGACATGTCTTCAGGTATGCTGCCCAGGTGACTGACAGGCCTAGCGGATTAATTCTTTTTGTTTGTTTGGGTTTTTTGGTTTGTTTTTATTTTTTGGTTTTGTTTTGTTTTGTTTTGTTTTGTTTTTTTCCTGAGAGAGGGTTTCTCTGTGTAGTCCTGGCTGTCATGGAACTCACTCTGTAGACCAGGCTGGCCTCGAACTCAGAAATTCCCCTGCCTCTGCCTCCCAGAGTGCTGGGATTACAGGCGTGCACCACCACTGCCAGGCTAGCAGATTCTTTTTTTTTTTTTTTCCATTTTTTAAAATTTATTTGATTTATTTTTTATTTACATTTCAAATGATTTCCCCTTTTCTGGCTCCCCACTCCCCGAAAGTCCCATAAGCCCTCTTCCCTCCCCCTACTCCCCTATTCACCCCTTCCCACTTCCCTGTTCTGGTATTCCCCTATACTGCTACACTGAGTCCTTCGAGAAACAGGGGCCACTCCTCTATTCCTCTTGGACATCATTTAATATGTGGATTATGTCTTGGATATTCCACGTTTCTAGGCTAATATCCACTTATCAATGAGTGCATGCATGATTGATCTTTTGAGACTGGGTTGCCTCACTTAGTATGATGTTCTCCAGCTCCATCCATTTGTCTAAGAATTTCATGAATTTATTATTTATGATGGCTGAATAGTACTCCATTGTGTAAATATACCACATTTTTTGTATCCATTCCTCCACTGAGGAACACCTGGGTTCTTTCCAGCTTCTGTCTATTACAAACAGGGCTGCTATGAACATAGTGGAACATGTGTCCTTATTGCATGCCGGGGAATCCTCTGGGTATATATATGCCCAGGAGTAGTATAGCAGGGTCCTCCGGAAGTATCATGCCCAGTTTTCTGAGCAACTGCCAGACTGATTTCCAAAGTGGTTGTACCATCTTGCCATCCCACCAGCAGTGGAGGAGTGTTCCTCTTTCTCCACATCCTCACCAACACCTGCTGTCTCCTGAGTTTTTAACCTTAACCATTCTGACTGGTATGAGGTGAAATCTGAGGGTTGTTTTGATTTGCATTTCCCTAATGACTAAAGATGTTGAACATTTCTTAAGGTGCTTCTCAGCCATCCAAAGTTCTTCATGTGTAAATTCTTTGTTTAGCTCCGTCTCCCACCTTTTAATAGGGTTATTTGGCTCTCTGGGGTCTACCTTCTTTGTATATATTATATATTAGTCCTCTGTCAGATTTAGGGTTGGTGAAGATCCTTTCCCAATCTGTTGGTTGCTGTTTTTTCCTTTTGACAGTGTCCTTTGCCTTACAGAAACTTTGTAATTTTATGAGGTTCCATTTGTCAACTCTTGATCTTAGAGCATAAGCTATTGGTGTTCTATTCAGGAACTTTATCTCTGTGCCCATATCCTCAAGGGTCTTCCCTAGTTTCTTTTCTATTAGTTTCAGTGTGTCATGTTTTATGTGCAGGTCTTTGATCCATTTGGAGTTGAGCTTAGTACAAGGAGATAAGAATGGATCAATTCACATTCTTCTGCATGCTGACCTCCAATTGAACCAGCACCATTTGTTGAAAAGGCTATCTTTTTTCCACTGGATGCTTTCAGCTCCTTTGTCGAAGATCAAGTGACCATAGGTGTGTGGGTTCATTTCTGGGTCTTCAATCCTATTCCATTGATCCACTTGCCTGACATTGTACCAATACCATGCAGTTTTTAATCACTATTGTTCTGTAGTAATGTTTGAGGTCTGGGATACTGATTCCCCCAGAATTTCTTTTACTGTTGAGAATAGTTTTACCTATCCTGGGTTTTTTGTTATTCCAGATGAATTTGAGAATTGCTCTTTCTAACTCTATGAAGAACTGAGTTGGGATTTTGATGGGGATTGTGTTGAATCTGTAGATTGCTTTTGGCAAGATGGCCATTTTAACTATATTAATCCTGCCAATCCACGAGCATGGAAGATTTTTCCATTTTCTGAGGTCTTCTTCAATTTCCTTCTTCAGAAATCTAAAGTTCTTGTCGTATAGGTTTTTCACTTGTTTGGTTAGAGTCACCCCAAGATACTTTATGCTGTTTGTGGCTATCTGTAATGTTCTAATCCGGTGGTTCCTAACCTTCCTAATGCTGTGACCTTTTAATACCATCCCCCACATTGACATGTGGTCTTCACCAGATAACCCCACCTTTTCCCCTAAAGAAGGGAAGTTATGAAACTTCCCTCCCAGAGTTACCTAGGAGATGGGACGTAGAGCCCAGAGGGAGATGGACTCAAGGGTGCTAACCCCTGAGCAATGCTTTGAAGCAGCAGAAATCGTTTGTCCTCTTTCCATTCCCACTGGATGGAGAAAGGGGAACAACAAAACCAGGGGACTGTCTAGAGAGCCCTCTTTGACAGGATCCTCATGGATCGAGCATGTAGGCGTGTTAGTCTGGTGAACACAAGCACAGCACATTTTCAGTAAGACACATAGAGAACATCATGGCCATGTCACTTCATCCCAGGATTTAGATAATGTGTGGGCTTAGGAATATATGAATAAAACTTCAGTGTAAAAATGAAAGTTATTTTATTAGCTAATATAACTAGGCCCCCATCGTCCTACCTAAAATTCTAGATTAGTAGATATGAATATCAAGTTTTAAAATCTTCATAATCATCCTTAACCTCTTGTGTTTTAATACATTTTTTACATAATTATTTGAGAATACACAAGATGGCTTAAGTTAACCATGAATATACCGCTGTGCTCCACTATGATACTAACATTCTGCCCTGCTCCTGAGCCTTATTCTCCAGTCCCTTGATTCACCATGACATCACTGGAATTATCCCACTTCCTAGGTTCCCTCCTCCAACCCTTTGTTGAGGCTTAGCTTAAGAAGTGAAGGGCTTTCTTCAGTGAATTTTCTTCTACTTCAGCTCCTCCCTGTTGTACAAACTCCATCACAGAGCTCAGCATTTGATTATATCACCTTGTAACATAGTCTCAAGATCTCATGTAAGAAAGAGTGTGATACATATCAGATGATGCCCAAGAAGAAGGAAGGACTGGTCCCTGGTCCTGGGAAGGCTTGATGCAGCAGTGTAGGGGAATACCAGGATAGGGAAGCAGGAGGGGGTTGATTGGGGAACAGGGGGAGGGGAGAGGGCTTATGGGAAAGGGGGAACTAGGAAAGGGGAAATCATTTGAAATGTAAATAAAGAATATATCTAATTAAAAAAAAAGAGTGTAATATCCTTGAAGGAAGATATCAGAACATTTTATCTTTCATAAAATCTGTCCCATCCTGGACCCTTGACAAATGCCTGAAATTTTAGAATTTTACTTGTTTTCCAAAATACAATTTCTCGCCACATAGAATTTATTTACATATGTGTTATTAAAATATTTTGTACCACTGTCAAAACCAATATTTTTTGGTGTTAATTTTATCTGTGGGGTGCCAACTATGTATGAGAAGCAAAGAATTCCAAAAAGAGTAACTTTGTTAGCAGAAAGACTAACTGTTCTAGTCCCGTGAATTTACTACAAGGAAAAAACTGGATTCTGAACTATGCCCTGAGTATTACTCCATAGATTACTTACAGGGTTGTTTTTTTTAAATATTTTATTTTTTATTTGTGTGTGTGTGTGTGTGTGTGTGTGTGTGTGTGTGTGCAGGCACATGCCACAGCACATGTGTGGAGATCAAAGGATAACTTGATGGAGTTTTGAAGGGACTGATTCTCTTCTTCAGCCATATGAGTCCCAGGAATTGAATTCAGGTCATCAAGTTTGGCCGCAAGTACCTTTTTCCCACTGAGCCATCTCACCAGGCCTCACAGGAGTTTATATTTTTTAGTAGCATACTAAGTCCCTTGAAATAGTCTCTTAGAGTAAAGTTGCTAGATAAGCTTTTAAAGCGTCCCCAAAGTCGCAGTTCAGTGGAAAGTGCATTTTACTATCAAGAAAAAAACAATGGAAACTTTGACACTAATTGCTTACTCAATGCTTATTTTTTATCTGTGTCTCTTAAATGGTCAAGGGGAGTTTATTTTCTTTTGTTCTGTTTTGTTTTCCTTTACTAACAACATCATATTAAAAGATAAAGCCACTCTGCAAATTTCAGAGCTACCAATTGAATCAAAGAGAATGAAATGGACACCAACAGAAATTGATTTAAGGACTTTCAGCAAGACAACAGAAAGAAAATGTGCTCAGAGAAGACTGGGCATCAATGTCATTTTGTGTCAGATGTCAGCATGTCAAAAAATAATTGTGTTTTATTGCAATAGAGAAATAAAATCTCTTAGTTTTCTTCATAAATTCATATATTACATATAGAAACAGCTTCCCAAAATATGCATTCTTAAAATATTTTCTCACTTAGAGTAATTTGAGTGTTAAAAAATGTTAAAGATTTTAACTGACCACAGGAATATACAACTAATAGCTAGGCTCAAAGGAGACTTTTAGCTTGGGAGGAAGGATCTGTCTCTTTTTTCTTACCTAATATTTTCCTAAGTCCCATCCTGACTTTAACCCTGACCATTTCTCAGTTGAGACATCTGCGTTACGACAGTCAAAGAAAAGACATCACCACAAAGCAAACACTGCTAAGGTATCACCACTCAGGCTCCATGCAGCCCTTCGTGATTTGACGTTTGTCTGAGGTTGAATAGGCACAGCAAAACAACAGTCCTAAAGGCCAGTTTCAGAAATGCTGTTGGGGCTTCTATCCCGTGCCTCACTCAGTACTCCAGTCTTTCCAATGGGTTTCTAGTGAGGAACAGCAATAATTAACATTCATCCACATACTTTCACCAAGAAAACAAAATAGGGCTTTAATAAAGAAAAGTTGACTTGCTTTTCCAGCTGGCCTAGTATAGATTATAGCTTTCTATATATACTGGGAAATCAAGCTTTAGGAAAGGTAAGGACATTCATACCTCTGCCAAAAATTAATATAGATTTTAATGGTAAACTAAACTCACAGTTTTATACACATCAGTACTTGACAGGCTTCCACTGTTATTTCAAATCTATACACACCGAAGGGGAAGCTTGTCTGCTGTGAATCTTCTGCTGACTCAATGCCCTGCCCGATCCTTTGGTCGCTAGTACCATCCCATGAGCAGATGATGCCCTCAGTGGGAATTGAACACCAATAGGGATAAACTACATTTAAAACTTAAGGTGACAACTTCTGAACTAGGTCTGTTTCATCAGTGTGCTCCAGAGGGCACACATGTTGTAAAAAGTCAGCAAAAGGAGTCACACCTTCTGCTGAACCTTCTGAAAGGCTGTCGAGAGTGTCAAGGGTTGTACAGAGGTTGGAATGCCTGAAGGGCCAATCAGAATACTATTTTCTTGGGCTAACATTATCCCTCACAAGGGACAGTTCTCACCCATATCTTATCTGACCTAACATCCTCGTTGCTTAAAGGTAAAAATGTTTTGCGATGTATTCACTTAACAGCCCACTAGCACTCACCAAACAAAAAGCTAAGGGAGTTATCAGCCAGCATCTGAGGCTCATAGCAGAGATTTCCTCACTTTGCTTTAACCTACCTACATAATGTTCCCATCAGTGTATTTGAAAAGTACCTTAAATTATGGCTTTATTTTTTTCTGTCTCTATGAAAATTTCATCAAACTGTCATCATACTGGAACATGGACTTAATGTGGTTTAATTTAAATGTGTTCCCTGCCATGGGGCAGTTCAGTTTGGCTCCAGGACAAACTCTCATTTCCTTTGAGGTAAAAGCTGTTCTTTTATACCTGTAGTTCATGTTATTTTAAGACAACAGGCCACCCCAGATATTTCTGTTTTAAAATCCTCTATTGTTTTTAAAGCACCCGACCTACCATATTAAAGAGAGAATGCTTCCATTCAGCTGAAGGTTTACTGAGTACCTATTATATGTAGGTTTGGATGACGACGGGACTAAAAAAAGGAGGAAGGATGATAGGAGGAAGCGGCAAGAAATGCCATGGTCTTTCTGAAAAACTTTAATTGAGAGTCTAGACAGCAGACACCCCTCAATTACATACACAAAATGTAGAAATAACCCTAAAATCTATCCTAATAAATTGTCAACCTATCAGGCCAAATGGACAGTGAGCTATGAGCTGCTTTTCTAGAAAATACCTTTCACTGCAACACAAAAAGTTTAATACTCTCATCTAGGTCTGAAGGATGCTATAAGTTAGAGTCAGTCTCATAGCAAATTCTCAGCAAAGACAAGAAAGAGAAGCAATGCCCCAAAGGAAGTCCACTCACAAAGGGAAGTTAAACAAACCAGACACAAGTTCCCTGGAACAGAATATGCACGAGTATGTCTAAGGAGAGATTAACACACACGCATGTGATCTTAGAAACTGGGAAAGTATGTCCACTCTAAAGATTTTTAATAATATAAAATGCATACATCAGGAAATTAACCACTAATCATGATTTTTAATTTCTACTCAAAAGAGCAAGATTATTAACTGGAGTGTGCTGAGATCATTATATAGACTTCCAGAGAAGATACCATCCCTTGAAACTCATAAAGAAGAGTTAGAAGGACAGAATGCACTTCCACAAAGTAGGGAGAGCCATGATAGGATACTTGAGAAGTACAGGGGGCACATCAGCTGGTTTACCAAGAGGAAGTGGAGTCTAAAATAGTTCTTCACAGCAGGGGCAGAGGAGAAGGGGACTTCCTGGGTCCTTTCCCCCAAGATAAAAACAGCTTTCACAAACCTCAAAGCCAGTTGTGGGTTTGGGAGAGACAGTAAGCAGATCTATTCTGCGGGTGTCTCAGCATTAGAAGGAATCCTATCCTGCCCCTGTATAACAGAGAAGGAACCAGACACTATCTTGAGACAGAGCCAGTTGTTTGAAATTATGATACCTTGAGGTCCTAATAGTGGAAAACAATTACAAGCAATGAGCATAAATATATGATCTACCACAGCCCCAGAGAGACAGCCTCAGAAGGCAGCTATGGAAAGCTCGGGGGCTAGACACTGACAAGGTTCAAGTGACGTGTACAAAGACAGGCAGCTATCCTTCCATGCTTTCTCTTCCTGTGATAAAACCTTCTGACCAGCAGCACCTTGGGGAAGAGTTTATTTGATATACACTTCCATGTCACAGCTGATCATTGCGGAAAGTCAGAGAAGAAACCAAAACAGGAACCACATAGAAACTCAGCCTGATAGCTCACTCCCTGGCTCATGCTTTAACAGCTCAGACTCACCTGCCTAGGAATGGTGCCACCCATAGTGGGCTGGGACCTTCTACATCAAGACAATCCCTCACAGATAGCATCACAGGCCAATGTAACCTGGAAAATCCTCTACTTGAGGCTCCTCCAGATGACTCTGGCCTATATTAAGCTGATGCTGAAGTTAATTAAGACAGTAACCCTGCCCTTGGTGACTGGTAGGATCTGAGATTAAGGTTAATAACATCAAAGAAGGCATAGATAATTTATTCAATGATATAGCAGAACATCTCAAATCTAAATAAAGAAATGGATGGCTAAATATGAGGCATTTAGAATATAAAATGAGCATGACCAGAGAAGAGCACCCCTATGATACAATCTAATCAAGATGTCATGAGTAAGCAAAGGAAAATATTGAAAGCTATAAGAAGGAGCTAGTTTGTGTACATGGGCAAGCTTGGCATCAAATCTCTCATCAGTAATCCTAAAAGCCAAGAAATCATGTTGTGATATACCCTGAAGGTAAATAGATGCCAATTAGGAGTTCTATATTTACCTGAGTTAGCATTTAAAATTGACAGAGAAATAAGTACATTTCAAAACAAACATCAAGTCAGCAATACAGAAGATTCTTAAAAGAATAATCTACATATAGGAGGAAGACAGTGTCAGTCATGAGAACACTGGAAAGAGTAAATTTCATGAGAAGAATAAACTAACAAAAGAGATCTAGGAAGGAATTCATCATGCCCAACACATGAGTAAACTCCTGGTACTAAAAGGACAGAAAGAAAAAAACAAGCAACAATCTAATCAATGATATAATAACAGGAATTAATAAAAATCTCTTGATAAAATATATAAATGTAAATGAACTTAAATCACAAACAAAGAGATAGACTAGCTAAATGTATTTTAAAAACTAGTTCCAACTATCTCTTACCTCCAAGAAACACACCTCACTAGCAAAGACATCTAGAGAATGATAGTCTAAGGTAGAACTCAATCTATCAAGCATGTGGCAACTTAAAACTGTATGAGATATAAAACTATATGAGATATAACTATTCTCATACCTGATAAAGTAGACTGAACGACTAAATTAGTCAAGATATAAAGCTATTACATGTCAGTAAGGAAAGCAGTCCATCAAGAATATGTAACAATTATATGTAGATATGCAATGAGTCTTTGGACTCCACATTTCATAAGACAAACACTAATGTAAACAAGGGGTCAGATGGATCTGTATATAACAGTAAGGGATGACTTTAATACCCCAGTTAGCTATTAACTATGTAATAAAAATTCAATATCAAGGGGGAAAACACAGAATTAAAATACATTGCAGATATAATGGATCTAACAAATACTATACAACAAAAATGAAATACAAATTATATCATCATCCCGTTCACCTTAAAATGAGCCACCTGCTAGATCACAAAGAAAATCTTAATAAATACAAAAGAATTGAAATATTTCTCCTGTCTTACTATGTCATGGTGGAATAAAACTAGAAATCACTAGAAAGAGAAACTTCAGATATTACACAAAGACTTAGAAATCGAACAATACCAATTGTAATAAAAAGAGTCACTAAAGAAATTAGGAAAGAAATTTAAAGCCTCCCAGAATCAGATGAAAATGAAAATACAACTTACTAGCACTTTTGAGACACAGATAAGGCAAAAGAGTAAAGTATGCCTGTGTGTACTCATATAAAAATCCAGAAAGATCTCAAGTACTTTTATCCTAATGACACAACTCAAGGTTTCAGAAATATCAGAGTAACTCAAACCTGAAAGCAACAGGTGGCAAGAGAAAACACCAATCAAAGTAGAAATTAATGAATTGGAGACAAAAGAATAACATTGTTTTTTTGAAAAAATAAAGGTACAAAGCCCTAACAAAACTAATCAAAAGAAAGAGAGAAATGAAAGGAGGAAGGATGCTATGTCTGTCTGTCTGTCTGTCTGTCTGTCTGTCTGTCAGTCAGTCTGTCTGTCTGTCTCTCATTCTTTCTTATTCCCATTACATCAGGTCCAATGCCTCCCTTACTGTCACTCCCTCCCACAAGACTTACCCTATTCCCCCTTCTCATCTGAGAAGGTGGGGGGCTCTCTGGGTATCCCCCCAGCCTGACAATTCAAGTCTCTGTGACACTAGATGCTTCCTTTCCCACTAAGGCCAGACATGCAACTAGAAAATCATATCCCACACACAGGCAAGAGCTTTTGGAATAACCCCCGATCCAGTTGTTCAATGGGGACTAAGCTGCACATCTACATATGAGGGGGGAGGCCTAGGTCCAGCCCAAGTATGTTCTTTGGTTCATGGTTCAGTCTCTGAGAGCCCCAAGGTTCCAGGCTAGTTAATTCTGTTCGTATTCCCATGGAGTTCCTATCTATCCACTTTGGGGCTGCAATCCTTCCTCCTATTCTTCCACAAGAGTCCCCAAGCTCCATCCACTAGGGTGTGAGTAGAAGCTTTCTGAGGAAAAGCCTTTCAGACAGCCATGCTAGACTCATGTCTGCAAGCATAACACATTATTATTGATAGTGACAGGGATTGGTGCTTGCCCATGGAATGGGTCTCAAGTTGGAATAGTTATTGGTTGGCCATTCCTTCAGTCTCTACTCCATCCTCAATCCCTGAAATTTCTTGTAAACAGAATACGTTTTATGGGTAGGTTGGTGTCCCTATCACACTACCGGAGTTCCTGCCTGGCCACAAGAGGCCGACTCCCCAAGCTCCATATCCTCAATGCTCTGAGTCAGAGCTAAGGACACCCCCATTGTTTCTTGGGTGCCTCCCCTATCCCAGGTTCCATGATGTATTTGTTTTTTCATAGCCAAATAGATACTATATAACTTTAAGAGTGCAAGCTCCATGTGGCATTATATGTCTTAAGCTCCTACAACAGTAGGAGCTTCTGACTCACAGCAGTAAACATTGTTCTTACTGATATATTTGATAAATGTATATTGAATATTTAAATTCACTAGGCATTGGAATACATGAATAAATCATGCCTTTGTTCTCATTGAGTTTATCTTTAGTGAAGAGGGAGAGAAAATCAATAAGCAAACTAACAAATAAGACACTTTCAGATGGAAGTATCTGTAAAAAGTGACATGAAGTTATTTAAGGAAAGAAAGAAAATAGGACTGATGGAAGTTACTTTGGAGGACAGAGAGGACAAGTGTGGATGAGTGCTCACAGCCAGATCACATGGAATGTATGCTGTGGTAAAGCACTTGAATGCTACCCTGTGTGTGACAATATAACTGATGGTAGATGTAGGGAATGACTTAAGGAAGGAAAAAAGGAAACTAGAGAGTGACTAAGAATTGTGATTGCCTGGAGGTGGTGTCGCCTGCCTTTGAACCCAGCATTTGGGAGGCAAAGGAAGGCAGATCTCTGAATTCAAGACTAGCCTGGTCTACAGAGTTCCAGGACAGCTAAGGCTACCCAGAGAAACTCTGTTTCAAGGGGAAAAATATTGCAAGATGACAGACTTTTACTTTGGGGAGCAATAGAATGGTCTAGACATTTATAGGAAAGGCATGATCTATCTCAAGATTTCCCACTGGACAAATTACAATAAACATGCATTTAAGTACATTGATGGGCTTGCTTTTAAAAAGAAAAATCACTGAGACCAAAATAATTAATTGGGACTTGAAAGCAGAACAGACGTCAGAGCAGGAAGTGATAGTTACAGGAAGTATGGTCATTCACCCCATGAAAGGCAGGCCAGGGCTCAGCACAATGTGGCTGTACTGAGATCAGAACCCTATGGAACAATGAGACCCTATCAGGAGAGCCAGGGGAAAAGAACCACTTGCCTGTCCCAACAGGAGTCATCACAGAATAGACTCATCTGCCTGTTAGAGCCTTTCTGTGATTAAAAAAAAAACTCTCCCTAAAGTTCTTAAAAAAATACTTTTGAATGAATCTATTTGCTACAGAGCTGGGAGATCCACAAGAACAAACAGTAAAGAGCATAAAGTAAACAATAAAAATAAATAAACAAAAGGCCAATGCGTTTAGAGATATTGAAAGGAATTTGTAAAATGACAAAATAGAGTATCTTAGAATCAACCTAAAGAAAATACTTACAGATCATTATAGAGTTCAGAGTCTTGGTGAAGATACTCATTTTGATGCTACGGTTGGATATTTAAAGGTTGATGGTAAATAAAAAGAAATATAATTTATAGCATCAGAGAAATTTTTAGAAAAAGAAGAAATCAAACTCAATGAAGAAAAGCCAATAGAAACATTTAAAAATAAAATAAGAATATTTAATAATAAAAATACAGACATAATAAGGTACATAAGATATTAACAATCAACCAAAGCACTATAAACCAAATGGAATTGGTGGTGCTGTTCAGTTCTATGATGTTTACAAAAGAAACACCCATGTGCACAGAAAACAAAATATGAAAAATAAAAACAGAAAGTTGATTTGTGAAGACTCCAACCAAAAGAAACAATAGCCATATTAATACCAAATTACAGTCCTGAAAGCAGCACATTGTAAAATATTTGTAATTTTTAACCAGAAAGAAGAAGCAATCCTTTATTTATTTATTTTGTTCATTTATTTATTTTATATGAGTAAAATATAGCTGTCTTCAGACACACCAGAAGAGGGTATCAGATCCTATTATAGATGGCTGTGAGCCACCATGTGGTTTCTGGGAACTGAACTCAAGATCTCTAGAAGAGCGGTCAGTACTCTTAACCACTGAGCCACCTCTCAAGCCTGGAGCGGTGACTCTAAAGTTCATTGTATCAAGTGACATAACTTTGAAATACACAGAAGTTCAAGAATAATTAGTAAATGCGCCATTTGGCCATGAGATTTAATGTATTCACCTAAGTAATTAAAAGGCAATACTTAGTACACATACTTTTTACTCTAAAATCACACTCACACACACACACACACACACACACACACAAATTTGCTGTAATTGATTAGAGAACAGTGTTTTTTTTGGCATTGTTTTTGGTGCATATGTATCCAAATGCTAAATTCTGTACCCCAAGACCTGGTTTCCCCCAAGACAAGTGAATTCCCCCACACACCAAGTTTTGTTGTAAAAACCTTGCTCCCCAAAGTAATTGGTCAATAAAAGGCAAAGCATGTGACTGGGTAGTAAATAAAGGTGGGCGGGTTTTCAGTTTGCTGGCTGTGAGTAGCAGGTGGAGAGGAAAGGAAAAGAGTGAGGAGAAGAGGAGGAAGAAACAGCCATGAGAGGAGGCAGACCATGCGCCAGAAGAAACAGCAAGTAATGAAGGCTGCGATGTAATTAGAACAGCTCCAAACCTGCCCAATCTAGGCTTACAGCTTGTAAATAAAATACCTGGATTCTGTGTCTTTTATATGGGCTAGCTAGAATATAATTCCTTTTGTCTTGTCTCAAACACAAAGCATTTATAGAAATTGATCAAATGTTGACCACAAAGTACCAATCACTTTCAAAACACATCCCATCTGCAGCTACTAAAATACAGTTTAGTTTAAACAATAACAAAACAAGAGTACAACTCTTTAAAAATTGTCTTCACATTTAAAATGGACTTCTCTGAACTGCTCAAAGATCAAAGAAAAATCAAGTATAAACTAAAATACAATTAAATAGACTGCATAGCCAACTTAAAAGTTTGTAAGAGACAAGTAGAAATATTTAAAAATTAACACTACACAAATTTAATCTCATAAGCATCCGAATTAAAAGTACTTTTTAAATTAAGAGAATAAAATAAAATTATCATTAGGAATTACGTTTATGGTCTGTAATTTACACAGTGGGTAAGGGATTTTGTTGCCAAAGCGGAAGACATAAGTTTCTATCCATGGTGCCCACATGATATAAAGGAAGAAAGACTCTGTAAGTTATCCTCTGACCTCCACATGTGGGCCCACATATATAAAATAATAAACAACTGTAAGGGAAATGCAATAGAAGGGACAAAAGGAAGGCTCGTAAACTACTAAAGTGGATAAATTTGTGAAAAGATTGGTCCAAAAGAGTGCAGACATGTAACACTACAAGTGAAAGCGAAGTTATAAAGTCATATGCGGAAAATAAATAGAAATAACCTGAGCAACATTAAGCCAATAATTTAAAACTTAAATGAAATGAAAAATTCCATTAAATACACAAGACTTTATGAACCAACTGTTATATAAAAACGTCAAAACAGGAGACATTTCTCAATTCATTTGTATGAAAGTGTCAGTAACCACAGTATTAACATCATTCAATATGCTGAAAGAAAGGAAAATACAAGACAATTTCATTCAAAAAATACAGACATGAACTTCTGAACAAATACTACAAACTGAATCCAGATTTATAGTTTTCAATGTGGCATATCTTGAACAAGTCAAATATATCCCAATAATACCAACTTAGAGATTCTCTTATAATTCATCACAATAAAGAAACAAAAGATTTTAAAAGCATACAATCAGCTTAATAGTTGTGAAAGATTTCACAAAAAATTAAAATCTGTTCATAATGAAAATTAATAACCAACGAAACAATGGTGGTAATATCAGGTGGAAAAAGCCCCTACTAATGATCTAAAATAGCAAACAGCATATAAAATATTAGAAGTTTTGTCTTTAAAATCAGGAAAACATGTTTTATGATGGTTATAGCAAGATAAGAAAATATTAACTTGTTTTTAATTTAATGAAGGATACAAGCTTAGAAATCAAGAAGAGAAGTTATAGTAGCTAGCAAATGAAGATTTTTTTTAATTCAGGAAACTAGAGTAGATATACAAACAAATTTCTTTGTTTTTTACAATTTCAATTGACCCATAAAAATTGTACATGTTTATAGAATACCGTGTTTTTCATGATATATGTGTACCATATGTAATGATCAAATCAGGGTAATTAGCACTACCAGCGTCTTAAACATTTATCATTTCTTACAAATTATTTTTAAAGAAAGATTTAATCAAGCTAAAACCTTAATATCCAAACACTAATTACATTTGTATAAGCCAGCAAAAACATAAAATGAAAATTTTAAAGGCCATATATATATGTGTGTGTGAAATATTAACAAATAAAACATATATATTTAAATTATATTGAACATAATTTAATACAAAAGAGTTGATAGAAACGTGGATAAAACAAGACAATGTAATGATTGCAGTTGGGGCTGAAACCATTAACCTATATATTTGTATGCTTGAAAATTTTCACAATAAAAATACCTTTAAGATAATAGCTACCACCACAAATATTTAAAGAAAATATGAGCTAAATTTTGTATACCCTGGAATGGAAAGAATTTTCCTGTAACAAAAATGTGCAAATTTGAAACAACCAGAAAACACCATGATGCCAAATACCAAAGTCAAACCTGGAAGGAAGCTGCGGAGCCCGGCATGGCCCTGCTGGGGACAGAGTGACAGGGTTGGGCAAGGCCCCGATGTGAACCTCCACAAACATCGATGGCTGCTCTGAGAACAAGGCTTGTCTATGCAATACTGTACCTATCTTCTGGACACACTAGCAGTGGAAGACTCTTCCCTTCAGAGGAATGCCCTCCCTGTTATCCCTAAAGACTCCATGATAGTAGAAACAGCACAAGTCCAGGAGTTGAGGGTGTGGCTATGTTTCAGCAAAATGGTAAACACCAAGACCTTCAGGACAGCCCTTAAGGCTATGGGGAAAAGCTTGAATACATGAATTGGGAAATATATAATTTCTCAACTGTGCAAAAATAAGGATGAGGGGTTTCACGAATCTAAAGAAACAAAAGCAGTTGCACTGTGTGCCAACTTGTTAGGAAATTATTAAGGAAGGAGATAAAGAGATTTAGGGAGTGGTGATCACAGGTGATACCATCCAGCTACGTTTTTTTGTTTATGCTTACAAAGACAGGCAGATTTCTGAGCTCAAGATCAGCGTGGGACACAGCAAGCCCAGGTAGAGTGGAAATGATAACATCAGGGCAGGGCCCCACTCAGCGAGGTTATCATCTGTGCTTAATAAAGGCAGACAGATCTTTGAATTTTTTTGTAATGTTAAGGAAAAAAAGTGTGTGCTTGCTGTCTCCTAAGAAGCAAAGGGCTGGGGTCATAGAATGCTGAGTCATAAGATAATCAAAAGGAAAACCTGGAGTAAATGACTGGACTGATATATAAAATAAAAGACTGGACTTGTGTTTTGTAGATGAACTACCCAGGGAAATTTTTAGAATAAAAACCTAAGACTGCTTGGAAGATACACAGAAGCAAGCAGGACATGGACAGGGTGATCTCTTAGAACAGCAAGCAAGAAGAATATAGACAGACAAATCTCCAAAGAGAAACAGAACAGAGTGAGACGTGGACTGGAAAGCTGTATCGAGCAGAATACAGGTTGTCATCTTGGATCCACGATTTGACTTAAGTTGTTCTTTTCTCTGCTCCCAGACACATCCCTTTTCACAGAGCCCCTCTCCAAGCCAAAGCTGGCCCTCGGCATTAAAAATTTGAACTCGTAGCAGAAGAAGGACTGATCTACCAGAAGAAGAGCTCCCATCACAGAAACAGACAATAAGAGTCTGAACATAAAAGCAAACACAGGCAGTTGACGGAAACAAAAGAGCCCAGTTTTATTCACAATAAACCATGAACGCATTTGCCCTGCAGACCCAAACCTCTGAGAAAAGCCCAGATCCTGAGAACATGATCTGAGAACAAGACATTTCAGATACTTTCCTAGAGTTCTGATAAAAGTACCTGACTATGGTTTCAATAGAGACCCCCGGCAGAGCTCACCTCCATAGGATGGACAGTTGTTGGGGTAAGCAGAAACGGGAGAAGACCCATTTCCCTCACATCCAAAAGGTTACACAACACAAGGGGGAAATAGCAGTGTCTTAGAGGATGATGGGAACCCAAAAATATGTGGAACCCCCATGGAAACAAATTTAGCAATGTTTTACAAAAGTTCATGAGTCTCTGTGATTTAGCATTTCTGCCAAAGTGCAGAGAATTCTGGTTGAGTACAGATTGTGTGGCTGAAAAACAACCAGAATACACAGGGACTGGGTAAACTACGACAGAGCGATGCAGTTCAATGTAATTATATGAGGTCAAGAAACAGCCCACAGTACCAGGGCCTGACTAAACCATGACAGAGCTCCACTGTACAATAAAATTAACCTGAATAAAGGATTAAGCTGTAAAAATAAATAGGTCTAAATATTGTCACATAATTATCTCCAAATATGTATTCCTAAGCAAACAAAAAAAGCAATATACAAACATCTATGATTTATTATATGCAGTTTCTAAGGCTTTACTGTTTTTTACAAACTGTAACACCAATGTGCAAAAGAGGGGAGGTTGAATGAAATTGATATAGGTTAGTTTTGAAAGGAACAACAACCAATTTAAAATTTTTCCTTTAAGTGGCAAGTGATAGGACAGTGGAAGGACAGAAGTGGACACTGAGATTCAGAGAATGAGTCTTGTCACCAGCTTTGACTTTGCAACCCTGGAAATTAAAAATAAAAAAAGGAGAAAGGAAGGAAGAAAGAACAAAAGAGAGAGAAAGAACAGAAGAGAGAAGAAGAGGAGAGGAGAAAGAGAAGAGAAGAGAAGAGAAGAGAAGAGAAGAGAAGAGAAGAGAAGAGAAGAGAAGAGAAGAGAAGAGAAGAGAAGAGAAGAGAAGAGAAGAGAAGAGAAGAGAAAATAAGCCCAAGGAAAAGAATAGTGAGTGTTAAAAATTAAAACAGAATTAGAGGCGGCTTTATTTCTATGCTGTATGCCTCCTTACCAGCAGGAGGCAGCACTTAGAACAGGGCTAGCCTAAAAACAGATACCAGAATCACTATGAGGGACTGTTCTTGGGCAAAGAAAGCCCCAAATTACAATGCAATCATTAAATTAGGTAAGACACAGTTTATGAATGAGTCATCCCACAGTAAATAAATTTGACTTTCAGTGTGGGTGAACTAGTCAGGAATGTATCATGGGTTTTAAACTATGTGACAGCTATGAAGATCTAGCACAGGATACAGTTACAACATCATTTAAGCAACAGTGCTATAATTTAGACAATAACCTCATGACTTCACAGTCTATAAATCCACATTTAAAAGTTGCTTCATGGGACTGGAAAGATGACTCTGTGATTAAGAACAATTGTTGCTCTTGTAGTGGATCCCTGTTCAATTCTCAGCACCCACATAGTGTCTCACAAGTGTCCATAACTCCAGTATAGAGGATCCACCGGGTATCAGGCACACAAGTTATAGATGGATCTACATGCAGACCAAACATGCACACACATAAAATAAAATTAACCTTAATTTTTAATTGTTTTGTTTTATTTGTTGGAGTGAAATGTTAGGGTAATTTATATTTTTCCCAGAGAACATATCTAAATTTTTACAAGTCCCTTCAAGAAAAAGCCCGCATTTCAAAGACTCCTTCTCTGCTGATGATCTTGCAGAAGAAAATGCACGATTATATTTGAAACTTGTTAACATTTTTGGTAGCTCAATGGGAAAGCTCAACATGGTGGTACTGGAGCTATAACATAGCTTTTTCTTAACATTTAAATGTGTGTGCACTTACAGACAAGGTGGTAGGCAAGGCCTGGGAGGGATGCTCGAGCCTTGGTTGTTACCACCAGCTAGCCATGTGTCATCTGTTCACTTGTAGCTGTCTAAGATGGATAAACTCTTATTTAGAAAGCCAGTGGAGGTCTGGCCACTAGAGGAGAGCAGGCTGCCGCTCTCCCAAGCTCTGGAGGCAGAGCTGCCACAAGGCTCCGGATCGAGGGGCTGCTGAAGTCAGGGCCCCAAGACGAAGCAGAGGATGAGTGAGGATGTGGTCTCCTTCATTCAGAACTTCCTCATCTCCATGGCCCTGTTGCGAGTCACTCCATATGATTAAAGAAACAGGACAGCATGTGAGGACTGGGAGTCACGTGGACACTGGGCATGAAGAGCCTGGTGACTGTTTCTCCTCCCGTCTGCCGATGAATTGGCCCAGAAAGATGTAAGATGGATTAAATGGACATAAAGCCTGCTTGTTGAGAACAAGTTAGGCTGTTGAGAACTGACCTCCATAGCTGAAATATAAAACTATTCAGGAAGTGCGAAAAGATGTCTTGTGGTTATGATGCCCTTAGGCCTATGATATCCACCTCTGTGAGTGTCAATGGAATGGTAAATAATGTCAGACTCCTAAGGGCTTATGTCTGAAGTGGTACAGTCTCCGCAGTTATTCCTATTTATGACTTCTGTTCAAAGTGTTATTTGTGAAGTCTGGAAGTCAGTACACACCCACAATGACATTTAAGCATAGTCTATATTTTTAATAAACATTCTGATGAAGAAAGTAAAAGAAAGTAGAGGTCTAGTTTATAGCTTTGTATTTAATTGTACTTTGTACTGAAATTAATGTGTTTTTTTTCAAAAACTACCATCTATTTTGTGAGTTATATTAGTTATGTTTATCTGGTAAATTATAAACTTGCATATGTTTACACAGTTTATATTCTGATGATGGCAAAACTGTACAGACTCCTATATTTTAAATGAGAATTCTCCTCTCTAATTGTTTACTGGGCATCCTAAAAAATGCTTCTAAGAATTATTAAATAAATTCAGAAAAGTTGTAAGATATAAAATCAACACAAAAAGTTTACATTGCTATATTCAAGTTGCAAATTATTAGAAAGCATAAAATCATAAATAACTATAAGAAAATCAAGTAAAAAACAATCAGAAATGAAAACTATCTTGTGGATATCACAAAACTCTAGTGAAAGAAACAAAAGCATTCATGCAACAGAAGAATGAATACTTTTTAAATGTACTCAAATCACTCAAAGCAATCTACAGATTCAATGCAAACGCCATCGAAATACTAAGGCAAATTCACACAACTAGAAAACCACACACACACACCCACACTCTCACACACACACACACACACAAACAACCCTGAACAGCCAAAGCTATCAAACTGGTTTTTCCTTGAGACAGAAAGAAAAGAAAAGAGGAACATTACACTTCCTGATTTCTGTAGTGATCAAACAGTGTAACATAATTATCATAGACAGACACATGAACCAACAGAGCAAAATAGAGTGCTTCAGGTAAATCCACACATCTATAGGAAGTGGTTTACATAAGGCACTAACATGAAGGGGAGAAAGAAGAGTCCTTTCTAATACCCAGGAAAATTGAGTATCTAAACATAGAAGAATAAAGTTAAACCAATACCTCTCAAGAATTACAAACATTAACCTATCAAAGACCTAAGTGTAACACTTGAATCTACAAAAGAGCTTGAAGAGAACACGGGGAGAAAGGGGGACTTTAGTGGACTGGAATGTATAAAGACTTCTTTAGAAACACAGGAAACCAAAGCAGAAACAGGCAAATGGAATTACTCCAAGTCAAAATGCTTTTGAATAGCAAAGGAAACAAAGCAGATAAGCAACCTATAGAATGGAAGAAAATGTTTGCCAATTATATATTCACAAGCGTTAGTTACAGAATACGTATGGCACTCCAAAGGTGCAAAGCCAAAACAACAGTACGTAAATAAACTCTCGAATCATCCAATTATGTGGGAGATAACTCCACATAAGAAAACACTTTCATTAATTTTTAACACTTTGTGTTTGTGTGTGTGTGTGTGTGTGTGTGTGTGTGTTATAACATGCCACTATGCGTCATGTGAGAAAGACAGAGGACAACCTGTTTGAGACAGTTCTTCCTTTGACCATGCAGAGTCTAGGGCTTGAACTCAGGTCATGAGGCTCAGCAGCAAATGCCTTTAACCAGAATGGAACCTCGCCAGCCCAAAGAGACATTCCTCTAGAGAAAGTCATACAAATGACCAAGCTTGAGATAAATTCTTAGTATCACCAACCATGAGGGAAAAGCAAATTAAACCTTAATGAGATATTACCTCACAGCTGTTAGAATGGCTATTAACAAAAAGACAAAAGATGACAAGAACTAGCCAGCATGTTGAGTAAGGGCACCCATGCACAGTGTTAGTGGGAGTATAAATTGGTATAGGTATTAGGAAGAACCATATGGGGAGCTCCTTAAAAAGCCAAAAATAGAATTGCTTTATGATCCTACTGAATCCCATTGTGTTTCTATGCAAAAGAGGAGAGATTGGTATGATTTTTAAAAGATATATGTGTGATTCTACACTTATTTCAGCAAAAAAAAAATATAATATAAATTTCTATACTATAAGAAAGGGAAACCACATAAGCTGATAAATAAATTTTTAAAATGCGGTACCTATATGCAATGAAGTACTTTAACCCTAACAAGAATTAGAAGCCTGCTGTTTGCTACAGCGTGGATAGAACCAGAGAACACTACATACAGTGAAATTTGTCAGGAGCATATGATCTTACCGATGTGTCCTTCCTAACAAAGCTGATGTCTTGAAGCTTGAGAGTAGAATGAAGCTACCAGAATCTAGGATCAGAAAAGGGTGGAAGGAATGAGGAAGGGCTAATTGGCAAGTAATGAGTTTCAGCAAGACACAAGCATTGGGATCACAATTAATAAAAATGTGCCGTATTTGTCAATTACCTGGAAGAAATAATTTGAAAAGTTTCCTCCAGGATCAAATGATGATATTTGGTGTTGAGCATTTCTTAAGATGCTTCTCAGCCATCCGAATTTCTTCAGGTGAAAATTCTTTGTTTATTTTTTAATAGGGTTATTTGGTTCCCTGGGGTCTAACTTCTTGAGTTCTTTATATATATTGGATATTAGCCCTCTATCAGATGTAGGGTTGGTGAAGATTTTTTTCCCAATTCGTTGGTTGCCATTTTGTCCTTTTGACAGTGTCCTTTGCCTTACAGAAACTTTGTAATTTTATGAGGTCCCATTTGTCAATTCTTGATCTAAGAGCATAAGCTATTAGAGTTCTGTTCAGGAACTTTTCCCCTGTGCCCATGTCCTCAAGGGTTTTCCCCAGGTTTTTTTCTATTAGTTTCAGTGTGTCTGGTTTTATGTGGAGGTCCTCGATCCACTTGGAGTTGAGCTTAGTACAAGGAGATAAGAATGAAGCAATTCGCATTCAACATCATTAGTCATTAGGGAAATGCAAATCATAACAACTCTGAGATTTCACCTCATACCAGTCAGAATGGCTAAGGTTAAAAACTGAGGAGACAGCAGGTGTTGGTGAGGATGTGGAGAAAGAGGAACACTCCTCCACTGCTGGTGGGATTGCAAGATGGTACAACCACTTTGGAAATCAGTCTGGCGGTTCCTCAGAAATCTGGGTATGACACTTCCGGAGGACCCTGCTATACCTCTCCTGGGCATATACCCAGAGAATTCCCTGGCATGCAATAAGGACACATGTTCCATTATGTTCATAGCAGCCTTATTTATAATAGCCAGAAGCTAGAAAGAACCCAGATCTCCCTCAATGGAGGAATGGATACAGAAAATGTGATATATTTACACAATGGAATACTACTCAGCAATTAAAAACAATGAATTCATGAAATTTTTAGGCAAATGGTTGGATCTGGAAAATATCATCCTAAATGAGGTAACCCAATCACAAAAGAACACACATGGAATGCAATCTCTGATAAGTGGATACTAATTTGTCCAGAAGCTCTGAATACCCAAGGCACAATTAGCCTAAGAAATGACTCCCATGAAGAAGTAAGGAGAGGGCCCTGATCCTGGAAAGGCTTGATCTAGCATTGGAGGGGAGTAACAGGACAGAGAAAAAGGAGGGAGGTGATTGGAGAATGGGTGGAGAGAAGAAGGTTTATGGGACATATGGGGAGGGGGGAACTGGGAAAGGGGAAATCATTTGGAATGTAAACAAAGAATATAGGAAAAAATGATATTTGGGGAGATAAATGTGTAGAACCTGTCTTAGACAGAACCCAGTGCATGCATGTATTAAACCATCATATGCAGCCTTGTTAATAATAAAGACATATGTCTTTACCTGTCAGTTAAAGTTACTTTTTAATATAGCTAAAGTGATGGAAATTAAAGTAAGACGTAGATAAATATCACTCACAGTAAAGAACAGAGATAGAGGGAGGAAGATGAGGGAGGAGAATGAAGGTTAGCACCCCAGGAGAAGGCAGGCCTGGTCTGCAACATTTATTCACAGTCACTCGCTCTGCTCTGCTAGAGCCTAGGTGCTTAAGACAGCCCCCACTTGCAGAAGTAAGGAGCGGAGAGAGAGAAGGTGTGTGTGTTTCTGAAGTGTGCCACCCAAAGGCTTTTTTTCTGGCTTGTTTGTTCCCCAGGGTTCTCAACAAACTTCACCTCTTTTTGGGCCCTAATGAGGCAAGCCCAAGGCCTCCCTCTATCACTAATGTATTTAAATGCATAAAATAGAAAACTATAAGATTACCTAGAAGCCAGCGGTGCTGGGGTACACCTCTACCCCTGGCTTCTCTGAGAGTAGCCCCCACTCCTGGCAAGATAGTGAGGATCCTGAAGGTGATGGTTGGCCAGGGAGCAGACTCAACTCCTTCCCAGATAGAGGAATAAACTAACTCAGGAAAACTTGATTTAGAAGTGAAGTGGCTGATTGTCTATTTCCCAATAACGTCCTGAAATCAAAAAATACTCAGTGTTATACTTCAACGGAGTATTTCATTTATCAAATGCTTCCAGAGCATCCAATCCATTCTTTAGTTCCTGTTTACTCTTTTATCCTCTCCCCCATGCACCCCTGATTTACTCCAATCTTTGATCTAAGTCTTAGATGTTGACAAAGGATTTGGCTTATCCTGCCTCGCTGCACAAGATTCCACCACCTCCCTATTAATGAAGCAAACAGTACTAGAAAGGGATCTAATGTAAGTAATCCTTTCTGTGAACAGTAACTGTGACATTAGAAGCTCTGTAGATTGCTTGATTGCATGCCTAATCACTCATGGTAATTCACCCACTGGGCTTGATGTGGGGGCCATGCCTCTGAGCATGCCCAATCTGACACCCGTCATAACTTACTGTCTCATAGAACATACCTGATGACATAGAAGTACGTGCTTTCACAGAATGGGGTCTGTCAGCATCTCTTCATTTGCAAGACTCTTAATAAAAGAGAAGGGTTTAAAATAGCTCCAGACACCAGACAGAAATATCTTAGTGTCTATGTTCTCCTCTCAATTAAAAACAACAAAACAAAACAGAAACAAAAAAAAACCCACCTTTCCCCACCCCAATCAAGTATATACACCATATAGTAGGCTTCAGACAACATTACTGTGTTCCTTGTGTCATAAATATAAATTTAGATATAAAACCTTCTTCTTCCAGAGGAATACTCGAATTCTCTCCTCCCCCCTCCTTTACTTGGTACCCTTTCTCCCTTTATATCTCAGAATAGAAAGAGAAATAAAAATTTTAAAATATTGGATCTTCCCTTTTGACTCTACTGCTAACACAATAAGCCAGCGCCATAAACTGAATCACCAGAGTCTGCTGTTCTGACTGCTCTCTTTGCTGTATTACTTCATGGATATTAGAAGCCTTAGGGATATTGGAATATGAATAAAGATTTTTTTTAAATCAGCTGGGTTTTTTTTTCTTGGTTCTGTTTCTAAAAATAATGCAGTTTGCAAAAACAGAAGGTTTGGTTTATAACACAAACAAAATTGTTACATTCTGAATGGGTTGTAAGTACCTGATTCTTTGCCTTTTTACTCATCCCTGAAAAAAAAAATCTGCAAATCCATTTGCTAACCAGCTGTACCTCTGTGCGAAACAGATAACAACCTGTGCAAGCCAGGGTTTGCTGTGAATCGGTGCTGATAGGCCTGAATCTCACGGCTTTTTTTAAATGCTAATGACAAGAAACATTTCCGAAGCCAAAACGCTCTTGTAGATCTGTCTTCCTCTATTATGACTGATATTTGCTTGTAAGTACATAGAACACTTGTTCCCTGTCCCTTATCTGCGGAGTTGCAGCATGCTGACCTACATACCATTCAGCACAATGCCGTGCACAAACATCTTCTATATAATTTTTCATTTTCGACTTAAAAACAGTAGAGGCAAAATAGGATTGCTGCAAATCTAACAAAGAGATGGCATTATTTCCAAATAAAAATGTGCATTTTTCCAAAGAATTTATTTGTCTAGCAGCATGAAGTTCATACACAGCATTGCTGGGGAAAGGGGTGTTGCATTGCGATTAGGAAGGAGACCGCGGGAGAAAAACAAAACCCATCTTTTCTAGCACCCAAGAATAATTAAATAAACTTGGGTTTTGCCACAATTAAAAGTCCGGTTTTTGGAACCACGTCTTTGCAGTGTCACAAAGAGGGGCAAATACAAAGATGCTGAATATTTAAAATAACAAAGGGCTTGTGTGAGAAAGCGACACCCGTGGGAACCAACGGAAGGGAGCTTTAGTCTCACATCCCCTCTATCGGAACTCTCTGAACCACAGTACATACGTTTTAGTTTCTTGCTATTCCTTCCGCTTGGTCAGTCCTGTCTACTGATGGGGTGTTGCAATTTCCACCAGAGCTGTTCATAGCTACACTGCAGACTCCAGCTCATGCTTATCAGGTGACCTGGCCTTCTTAGTGCCCAGCAAGACCATTGTAATTGCAAATACAGCCAAGTTGCTTGAAAAGGAAGACTGAATTTCTAGTATGGGGCACTAGGAGACGGATGGAGACACCAGCAAGGGCAAAGGGCAGACAGGGTGTCCGGCCAGACTGAAAACTCCTCATTAACTCAGAACACGGCGGGAAGGCTGCAGTCCCTCTACAAACCAGGAGAGAGGGTGCTTATGAATGCACCTGGGTTTAATTTTTAATGATCTGTTGTCTTTGTGTTTCAGGTCTGATGTGACAAAGAAGAAGAAAGAAAGAGGAAGGAAGGAAGGAAGGAAGGAAGGAAGGAAGGAAGGAAGGAAGGAAGGAAGGAAGGAAGGAAGGAGGGAGAGAGAGAAAGAGAGAAAGAATGAAAGAAAGAAAGAAAGAAAGAAAGAAAGAAGGAAGGAAGGAAGGAAGGAAGGAAGGAAGGAAGGAGGGAGAGAGAGAAAGAGAGAAAGAATGAAAGAAAGAAAGAAAGAAGGAAGGAAGGAAGGAAGGAAGGAAGGAAGAAAGAAAGAAAGAAAGAAAGAAAGAAAGAAAGAAAGAAAGAAAGAAAGAAAGAAAGAAAGAAAGAAAGAAAGAAAGAAAGAAAGAAAGAAAGAAAGAAAGAAAGGAAGGAAGGAAGAAAGAAAACAAAACAGGAAAATCCCTAAGTACGAGAAGAAACGGCTTGGACAGTGGCCCAAATGACTTCGTTCCTTGCACTTTAAGGAACTTATTTTGTTGCTTAATGATTTTGAGGGGTGTCATCCGAGTAAGAAAGCTCCCACAGATCCTGGACCACCACCGCCAGAATGTCACGGTCTAAAAGCAGCTCTTTACAGACTAACTACAAGTCTCCTTTCCCAGGAGCCCAGGCTTAGCCTTAGCTCCACCTCCAGCTAGCCACAAGGCCTCCCCCAGGTCTCCCAGCCTCTCGGAACCTGCCGATCTGAAGCCTGGAGTAGTTAAATTATAAGATCTCTCCTGGATACAAAGTTCTACAATGGCTCTCCTGTCCTTTGGGGGGGGGGGGCGGGGCACTTACTCTGTTTGGGGTGCTTGTTGGAGAAGATGTTCAAGTCCCTTTCCAAATGTGCCTTTCGGCATTCTCATGCACTGGCTTAAGCGATGGTCAACCTCGATGCGATTCTTCACAGGACGCATTGCTTTCCGCTCCCACGTGAACTCTGTAGGCCCCACTTGTTAATGGTCTATGCTAACGTAATTTCCAGAAAGCATGCTATTATTAGATTTTCTGCAGTTTCGACCCAGCAAAATAACATACAAGTATGTGATAAACTAGTCTGAATAGGTTTAGGAACTTAGCAAGCATAGCTCTCATCTACCTGAGAAACCTAGATCCATTTAACGTTAACTTCTGATGTTCTTATGTGTATGTTATTCAGAAATACACTCCCAGTCCAGGAGAAGTCTTAGTTTTGTTTGGGTCAAAGCATGAGTGTCATCAGTGCACGACAGCTACAGTTTGCTAATTACTCTCAACTGTGTTCCAAACATGACCCTGCCTTTTCTATATTTTTGCTTTTCCTCTGGGATTTTTATAAACCAGTTCTCTGCATCTTTCTTTGTTTAATCTTGAACCAAGGGAAAGACTGGTGGCTTTATGAAGCTGCAGTTCCTAGCAAATAGTATCAAATTAACATAATAAAATTTTCATAGACTAAGCAATCTACACTTTGTGCTACTTTTTAAATTTTGCATCAAAAATATGAGTCAAACATTCTGTCCCTTCTTGGGAGTTTTATTTATAAAATGCACCCAAATGAAGACTCTACTTTCTGGTCGTGGTTGCTTTTAGTTAAACAGCATGCTGTTGAATTCAGCTTGAGATCCTGCTAGGCACCATCAGTAAAGTCATTTTTATAGTTATTCTCATTGCCCCGTGAAAGCCGAGAAGATGACAGTAAGATGAGTTTACCTACACAGAACACACAGATTATGAAATGCAAGCATGGGCTAGAATTTCTAAAGGAATGTAGGAGAGGGTGAATTTTAAATGCTGTGCTCTGGCATCCTCTCAGGCTTTTGCAGAGAGTTAGTTACCTATATGCAACTAATGCACATATGTATATGTATGTATAAATGTATGTGTATGTATATATGTGTGTATGTATATATGTGTGTATGTGTATATATGTATGTATATATGTATGTGTATGTATATATGTGTGAGTGTTTATGTGTGTGTATATATATGTATGTATGTGTATGTATACATGTATGAGTGTGTATGTGTGTGTATATATATGTATGTATGTGTATGTATGTATGTATACATACATGAGCACAGTGATGACAGTAAGTGCAAACCAGTACTTTTGTTTGGGGATGGTTTGTTAAAGGGATTCCAAGATGAAAGGAAAGGGATGACTGATTTTTATCTGCACTTAACCAAATTTACTTACTTATTCATTTACTTAACATTTACTGAGTAATTTCCATATACCAAATAGCATATTTTTTCTAAATTCAATAAAATTCATGAGAAATAAAATGCTCAAAAGGAAATCACGCCAATTTCATAAGTTCCTACATTGGATCCACAAACTGGGTAAAACAGGTAAAATATTGTCAGTAACATATTTTAGGTCTAGTTTTTAAAACCAATGGAAGAACTAAAAACTACTTCCTTTAATATCGCTCCACATCATCTCTGGACAACTTGGGAATTTTCTTCTTGCATTCTCTTGTAGGAAGCTGAATGTGAGACCTACTGCACTTCACTTTGAAGATCCAACTAGTCCAGTTACTCCAATCATTCTGTAATTCCAGTTTGACCAGGAAGTAGTGGAAAGGGGGTATGAAGGCCCGTCCAAGCCAGGTATGGTAAAGATGGTCAATGTGCCTTTGGTCCAAAGCAAACCTCCAGGTAAGCGCTGGATCCCTGCCCATCCCACAGACAGACTCAGGAAGTTTTACCGGGCTCATACATCAATAACTGGACTGTCCAATTTGCTTTGGATATCACTTATTCTCTATTGCTGCGCCAAAATAATTACTGACAACTCCTTTTACACTTTCCAAAAGGTCCTGGTTAGGGGTGATTATTCACCAGCTCCGTAACCACAACACGATCTGTCAGAACAAATCTGAACACTGACCCGGTTCTGTAACTACCCAGGGATGTAATGTCTTTCTAGGATTAATAATCTTCCACTTTTGTTTCTTTGCAGTGGACATAGTCTTTTAAAGTAAATGGGCTAAATCGCTACTCTGCGACTCCTGAATGTGGCCTGTAAAACTGTGATGTTGCTCCATTCACACCCATTAACATTTCTAAAACTTCCCAGACCAGTTAAACTGCTGCCGAATTCCACATAAGGCCTTGCCTCTGCCACAAATTTCATAAGAACAGAAAAAATTTATCTTACTCACCTGCGTCTCTCAGTGCTTGTTGCACTCGGCCTTGTTTAGAAAAGACACTCAATAAATATTTGTCGGGCTGCCTGGAGCAGCCAGTCAAAGCACCTGGATGGCCGATCTAGTGCTTCACATTTCGCCGGTGATTTATCATCATGGATCTAAGGAAACCCAGAAAACAGACAAATGTCAGGTTCAGGCAGATTTGTGGAGAGAAGTGTTCAGATGCTTAGGGAAGCAGGGAGCATCCCATCTGCATTTTCCCCTTCTAGAAATTTCTCAATCTATCTTCATGTTCTTTTCTAAGGCAATTAATAGGCTATGTCTGCAAACCAGATATTCTACAGGTAGAAGCCAGATCTACCATCTCAAAAAATAAAAATAAAAAAATTAAAAAAAAAAAATAAAAGGCTATCAGTAAAACAACAAAAAGCGGTTGCTGAAGAAATGGTTAAGGACATTTGCTGACATTCCAGAGGACCTGAATTTAGTTTCCAGCACACGCGTTTCTCCAACGGGAACCAACTTGTAACCGCCCATAACTGTAGCTCCAAAGGACCTGATAGCATCTTCTGGCATCCAGGGGCATACATACATATTCAGTATACCACCACACAAACACGCATTTATAGTCACAAATGAAATGGATCTTAACGGTCATTTCACACTTTAGAAAGCCATCAGTAGTTGCAGAATTTACAGAGTGGTGGGAAGGACACAATGGAGGAGTTTTAAACAACCCTCTGTTCATTTAACTTCTAAAAAACAAAAGGTTAAGATGTATCTACAATCCATTAGCAAGAATGGCAGTATTTAAATACATCCAACTCCAGTGAGCTAAAGCACCTTGCCTTCACGTTGCATTTTCCATTTGAGACGGTTCACGTCATGACTTCAGCACAGCATACAATCTTTCCTCAGATCACCTAAACGATCTAAATAAACCAAGGCACATGCCTCACAGAGGTGTCTATTCTGTGACATCAAAGCTGCCAAGCAACCTACAATGCCCTTAAGATGATCGTGTATCTTTGGAAATCGATGAGGACACAGAGTGGATCTCGAGCAGGACAGAAGGAACCTGAGAACTGGGCTGCAGAATCGACTGCACAGCCTACACCTGTGTCTGGGAAGTTTTGATTATGGAACATTGATTTTCATTCACCAGCATGAAAGTCATTTCCGCCAGAAGTACGGAACAAAGAGAGACTTGAATTTACAAAGCAAAGTTTCATGGTGCTGTGTCTGTGGTGTTTTTATTTACGATGCACCTGGTGTTGTATTTAACCATCTGTGGAATGAAGTGACCTGGGCCAACACCTAAACGCTCTTCCTATATGTATGAACCAGTCCTGGCTCCCACTGGCAATGCAGGTTTCTGTCTGTGGGCTCCAGGGGAGAGAGAATCTGCCTACATTCAGGTCTGCCTCCTGCTTCTGCTTCCAAAGACCCCCGCCAGTAGTCTAAACCCTCTCCATACAGTTCTGAACCTACTGTAATTCAGCACCACCCAGTGCCTCCTCCACCAGCCCTAGACTGTGTAAAGCACCCTTTGAAGTAGTTTTAGTCTGGGAAATCTAATCTGGCTCAGGCTCTTCCTGGTCAAGGCAAGGCTTCTGGGGATTTTATTTTTAAATTCTAAACTCACCCATGATCATTTTCTTCTCTTTTTCTTTGAACTGGGGACTATACGGCATGAGCACGTAAGTGTGCTTTTCTCTACTAGTTGTCCGGTTCACCTGGTTAGTGCTTTTCTTTACCAGTTGTCCAGTTCACCTGGTTAGTGCTTTTCTGTACTAGTTTTCCAGTTCACCTGGTTAGTGCTTTTCTCTACTAGTTTTCCAGTTCACCTGGTTAAGCACGGAAGTTGCACATAGGACTGGGAATCCAGAAACCTGGGTCCCAGGGCCATCCCAGCCATGCCCCAACTGCTGTTTCTTTGAACAGATTTCATAACTGTGCCCATCTGTACAGCTTCCACTCATGGGATATAAAGTTCTACCCTGAGACTCTGGGCAGATTCTAACCTCTCCTGTCATTTACTTGAATGTAGAGGCCTATTCCTGATGCAGGATATGCTAGACATTAGAGAAAATTCTGAGCTACACAACCTACACATCTCCATCTAAGCGGCAGTCAGCTTGCAGGCCAAATACAATGTTCTCTTGTGATTAGGTATACCCGTTTAGAAAACCAGCCCTACCAAAACACTCAGTAACAAGATGCATGCCTAATTTTCTGTCCAAGAAGAGGGAGTGCCTACCATTAATCCACAATACACTTCTGTAGTTCAAAATGGAATCTGGAATGACCCACATGACATCGTAAGTGAGATTCCCTTCTGATTAAATAGACTATTGCTAAAAAGGAAAGCATAATCTTTTTTATGATTTTGTAAATCCTATTTTGTATATCCCTCTCAGCCTCTCACGTGAGAAAGTCTGAAATTTGAAGATTAGAATATGGGCCTACAACAGGATTCAGCGGGTAAAGGTGCTTGCTGCCAAGTCTCACAACCTGTGTTTGATCCCCAGAACATACATAGTAGAAGACAAAACTTCTGTTAATTTTACACACTCACATATACATGCACATGCACACACAAGTGCACACCTACACACACATCTCATCTCAGCATGTATATACCCACTTCTCCCCTAAAAATATTATTTAAGCATAATAAAAAGAAAGTTGGAATTATGTGACCTTCTTCCTTACAATTTGAATCTGCCTCTTCATCAAAGCCACCTTGGCTTTGTACTGGCTACAGCTTCAACTCAGCCCAAGGCAGGATTGAATTTATAGGAGATGCTTAATTGATGGGCTGTCCACGGAAGCTGGTTTATTAGGCAGTAAAGGACGGACTTTACTATTCCTTGTGTCTTTCTCCATCCTCAGTGGGACAGCTTCCAGGAGAGATCTTCACACTTTGGCTGGGCTGCCTTAGTCCTTCACTCAATATGGGCCATGGGCTGGGCATCTCCTGCTTAGGTAGGAAGGCAGGTCTTGGTCTATGCAGTGCAGATTCGCTCTATACACAACTATGCTTTTCTTTGTTGCTGGAGCTGTTAGCTAGGTTCCAAGTATCCATGAACCACACTTAGCTGAAGCACACGGGTGGGGGGGGGGAGGGCGAGGTACACAGATGTATAGTTAGTTTTTATGTCCTGTAGGGATCCCCTTGAAACGTGTTAAAAATGTCAGTCAAGACATCTGGTCAGCTGTCGTCGTCCATATTGGGGTTTCTCGGCTACTGTTATCCCCCAATATGCTTTGAGCACTGCCAATATGCTTCCTCCACAGAAGCAGCAGTGTGTTCCCTCTGCTTTCTCAGTTCGTCCCCAGCACTAGTGTTTATAGAGTCACGTACTGAGCAGAATGAAACCCGCACCACTCCTGTGTCCTGGCTGATGAAACACGTCGGACAATCCTTGTGCAATCAGGGATGGAACCGATTGGCTTAGGTTGGGTCCATCTTGCAGACTGCAAAAGAATCAGCTGTCACCAGTGCCATGCGGCAGATGGACAGTTTGCATCCGATTTCCAGTCAGGCGCCAAACCCTTTAGAAGCTTTGGCAGCTAGAGCGCCATCAGGCAGCAGCCTTTGATGGCCTGCAGATGGCTGCGGCAGCCATCTTGCCTCTGCATCCTGAGAGGCCCTTGTCTTACTTTCAGGCAGCGTTCACCTCTGGCCTAGGCCCACTGTGCCTTAGAGAGATGGGGGCCCGCTGGTCTAAGAGGTTCTCACCACAAACCAGAACCTGCCAACTCAGCTTCTACTTCTACTGGAAGCTGCTAAAACTGGAAGCTCTTTAAAGAGAGAGCAACTGCCCAAGCACACCCATGTTGGTCTGATCTCTCCCACCTTAGACTTCCCACCCTTCCTCAGACAGTAAGCTATGTTTTTTCTCTGTGGAACATTCAGGTCTTTTGATGGGCCACATCTCTACTACATAGACTTCTGAGTATGAGAAATTGGTTGTTCCTTCAAAACTAAATAACATTGGAGGAGGGGTGGAGGTAGAGAGCAAAGGTAGGGCAGAGGGTGTGGCTGGAGAGTACTGGGGCTCCTTCCTCTTGCTTGAGACATCCTGAAGCAAAAAAAAAAAAAAAAAACCCTGCCTGTTTACTCCTGCCCAGGTCAAAGGTTAGCTCAAACAATCCTACCCCAGAACCCCTTCACCATCCAAATTATCACCAAGCCTTCAATCCAGACTAATTGGGCTTGCAACTTGGAGGATTAAAGTCCTTGGAATCCTGCTTCATCTGGGTCTGACTTGCCCTGAGCCCTCTGTAGAAAAAGCATCATCTTCATGGTAGGGCAACTAATCTTGTATCATGAATAGCCCGGAGAAATCTGTCAGAGAGCTGAGCCTGGAGGTCTTCCAGAGCCTCTGCACATTTGGTAGGAGCAGTTAGGAATTCTGACTGGCACTATTAGAAGTCATGCCACTGTGCCGTCGGAGTCAGGACTGAGGATGGCTCCTCCCAGCTGAAGATCTACCAAGACATTTCTACTGCATCCAACACCCCCAAGATAGAGGCTGGGGAAATTTGGAGTGAGTGTCTGATGGAAATTGAAAAAAAACTCAGTAAGAATCAATTCAATCATGTGTGATTTCCAACCACTCAAAAGTAGTAGAAATATTTGGTAAAAATATATAGATATAAATTGCCAATTAATGCAAACTGGTTAAAGTCAGTAAATGGAAAAAATAAAAAGTTAATTAGTGCCTTTGGAAGCTTTGTTTTATACACATCATTTGCAGGTGCTAAAAAAGTGAAAAATAACCATTATAATTACTGGTATTCAAGGATTCATATTCCCTGTGTAATTTATTTAGGATTATCAGTTTCCTTGTAGTTATACAAAAGGCCTGTCAAGGTGTTTTCCACGTGTTTGGCTCATGTGTGTTCCAAAAACAAGCCAAAACACTGTTGTATTTCACCCTGCACAGGGAGGGCACTCTTAGGGAAAAAAACTAGGCCAGGTTCTACCTGGATCTCTGACTTGGTTAAATTGTCTTACATATGCTTTAATTTTTTTTCTTGTTCTTCCTGTCTTTATCTCTCTGTCTCTCTTTGTTAAAATACATCTGTGTTTGTAGACTGCCCTGGATTATATCTAAGTGAGGAGTGGGTGTGCTCACACCTGGGATAGTATACGTAGCTTAACAATGCATATCGTTACATTATTTACTGCTCATTTTATGTTATTCAATAGTAAACTGCAAATTAACCCTCCAAGAACCAGGCAGGAAAAATGCCCCACTAGATACGAGATAGCCAATGAAGCCATTCTCCCTGAGGAGAATTGTTAAGAGAGCATCCATAACTGTATTCATAAACACGGAAGTATGTTCATTACAGCAGGGATGCCCACCAGAGCCAGCTAATTCCTCTCCCAGGAAATCTGTTTCATAATGATATCCCTTACCACACCACACTTGTACATATGCTGATAACACAGGTTATAAAAGGGACTTAGGACAGGAGGCAATTAATGGACTGGCTCTTTAACCTCCTTTATTAGAGTACATCAGGCACCGAAGGGAGCTGGTGTTATGCTTCTGGTGATGCCGTCTCAGCGCTGTCTTACTTAGCAAGGATTCACATTCTGGTTTGACCACTGATTCAGCTACAGGCAAGTAGAGGAGGGAGCCAGTGAAATGGACACCAACAATGAAGGAGATTCTCCCACCTGAGAGGAAAAATCATCCTCACCACCCTGGCTTCAGGACCCACAGCATCTTCCACTCACCCCCACTGCCCTCACAAAAATCATGCCCTAAGATGCAAAACAAGTCTAGTCACGCCTCCAGTTAGGGGCAGATCCCAAACCAGACAACCCAATCAGAAGTCCTGATTCCTAGAAGGGGCCCCAATGCCATGTGACTCCACATGTCGAAGCAAAAAGCCATCATTAACAGGAAACCGTTCAAGATTGGTCTCTGAGAGGTATAGTGATTAAAGTATAAAGTAAGTAAGCTCAAAAAGAGAAGGAAGAGAAGGGGAAAGAGAGGTGAGGGAGGACAGGGCAGAGGGAGTCTTTACATTAGATTGCAAGAGAGGAGCTTCTCCAAGTTTTAAGTAAGCTCCCTGCTAACCAGAAGTATCTCTCCCCGCGTCATTTACAGGAATGAAGAAGTAAAAGTAGGCATTGGACCAAAAGTAAATACATTCTTATTAACCTGGAGTTCTGAGAGAGAGAGAGAGAGAGAGAGAGAGAGAGAGAGATACAATGTAATTTGAGATCAGAAAAAAATCCTGTTGTTTTGCTACCCAAACACCAGCCTAAGCTTTAACGCACCCCACAATGCCCCCGCTTGCTCAGTTAGCCAGTCTAAACATCATCAGCAATTTATCTACATAAGTTGGCAATTAACTTGCTAAATTAAGATTTGCAATAGAAAACAAGACATCTTACCATTCCCTAGGTTTAATTGATATTTTTCTTAAAGAATAAAAAAGCTGCTTTCTTCAAAAATATTCATTTCTATTGCAAGGAGACAACAAATACAAAGTTTGCTGAATTTGGCTCTAGAGAACAGCCTTCCTCAGATCCACCGGGCAAAATATCAAAGAATAGCCGTCCATACTTCAAACATGAGGTACAGAACAGCATTCAAATCCAGGGGCTGTGGACAGAAGCTTGGAGATAGCGAGGGGCTCTCACTTTAATTCCTTCCTTCTCTTTTCTACAGCCATGGAACAAATGGTCTGGGGATAAATATTCTAAAAACCGGTCTGGTATAAAGAGATGTGTCCATGTCCATTCCCCTGGCTGTCTGTGTATTAAGAGAGCAAAAATGGGTAATTAGGAGCCCAGATCTTTTTCATCAAAACTAGCCACAAACAAGGTGATTTCTCAGGGCTAATTCCCACCCAGGGGATAGTGACAGTTATTCTGAATGACCAGAGCCATTTCAGAAGGCAAAAGCAAACCCCCATATCCAGGGTGTTCCGACTACTTGCCCTCTGTGATTTGGAATGCCCCAGAAGCTCTGGTGATAAGAGCTCCAGTCCTCACAATGAATGGAAATGAGAAAGGGTGTCCTCCTCTGAAACACGCTAAAATAAAAAAAAAAAAAATACAGCAATTCCTCGGTACAGAGGTGGCTGGCGTTACAAACTCCTATCCCAAAGCATTGTTTCAGATGTGATCTCCGTTGCAGAAACCAAACTAATAGAAACATCCCCATCAATATGAATTTGAGATATTTCTTACAATGTATATCACCTTTCTGCTGCTTGCAACCTTCTGCCAGGCGGTTTTTTTCCTCCTTTTTTCTTTTTAAGAGGTGCTTTGAGGAGACCATACCATGAGAACAATACACAGCTGCTGCTGTATAGAGATATCTAATTGTCAATATTGTAGAAATTCTACAGCTTATTACGTGCATTCAGTCTAATTCTGGGCAAATTGCCAGTCACTTCAGGGACAATCAAGTGAGCCACATCACACGTGGTATAGCACCACAGCTTTAAGATACCCGGCTGTTTTGCCTCTGGCCAGAGAGTGTTTGTACCAGTGCTACCGAGTGAAGGGGGGTAACTACAGATAAAATAAAATTTGTATTTTTTTTTCAAGTGGGCTACATTTCAAGCCCAGATGTTAGTAATGAAAGATTCAATTTAAGGATTTAAATTACAAATAAATAAAGTATGAAACAGATGTGATTTTTAAGGAAGTTCAAATTATCCAGGAAGAAAAATATCTCTGTGCATGACAAAGTAATAGGGATTGTGTTGAAGAGTCTGTTGGAAGCAATCTGCTAAGCGCAATGCACCCTTAGGACAGGATTGGTTTGGAATGGGAAGGACTGGTGGAGCTTGTCATTAAACAAAAATTGTGTTTAATAAAACTTTATAACCGTGATTAATCCTATGAGGCCCTAAAGGAGTTTGCAGTTGATAAACACATTTTCCTTGTTTGCAATGGTAATGATATTTTGGAGTGAATGGAATAAGAACAAAAAAAAAGAAAAAGAAAAAAAAACTCTAGGGGGATAAAAATAGGGGGTTTGGCAGGTACCACCTAGGCATAAATTCCAGGGACTCATAAGATATACCGACCACCCGTTAGGAGACGGCTTTAGTGCTTGTGTGACTTATATAGCATAGAAGGGCATCGACTTAACAGAGAAACAAAGCTATCTTGCAAGCAGTAACAGAGCACATCTTTATTTATACAAACTAATAAGGCTTCTTTCTTGCAAGCTGACAATTAGATTTGCCTATCAAAAGGATGACAGTGATTTAAGACATGGCATCTCAGAGTGGGAAATTCTCCCGTGCAAATGCAAGCACAAGGGTTGGTTCAGGGCTTTGCTGCCTGGAAGAGTGGCCGTTAGTCACCGGTGGCTATTTAAATTTTAATTTTAATCTATTAAAATTAAATAAAATTAAGGGTTACACTTTCCATCATGGTACTCATAATTGAGTAATGTAACAGTCATGTGCAGCTAGGTGGCCACCATATTGGGCAGGGTAAATTCAAAGCATTCTGCCACCACCAAGACCTCTGCTGCCTAGCATCATTACATAGTAATTCAAAAGATTAGATTTGGGCAGCAGGAGGTAAAATGTGATCACTATTTGGTTTTTCTTTACCGTCCCCACTCTCACCCATACAAAGTCTGCAGACACACACCTACGTGTTCTCATACACAAATAGGGGTGATTAAACAGCTGTCAGAAAAACCTTCCTGGGACCCCAAAGGAAAATCACCCCCAGATCTCAGCTTTGGTGGCTTGACTTTTCCAACAGGTGACTGAGGGCAAAATATGTCCAGAATCTCATACTTGAAGTGCAGGCTTTACCTATGAGTACCTAGCATCAGTGATCAGCCCTCAGCTGTCAGAGACCACAGAATTAAATCATTCTGTAGGAACCTAGCGGGCTTTAATAGAAGAATTAGTTCAGATGGGAGAGAGAAAGAGAGAGAGAGAGAGAGAGAGGGAGAGAGAGAGAGAAAGAGAGAGAGAGAGAGAGAGAGAGAGAGAGAGAGAGAGAGAGAGAGAGAGAGAATGTTTTCTTTCAACATGCAAGCCCCCTCCATGGTGACGATGTGCGAGGTGGAAATCTTGTCTCCTGGGCATCTTCCCCAGTGCCAGCTGAGCACCACACAAAGCCACCCGGAAGAACAGCACAGCGTCTTTGTGTTCAGAGCATCACCCGTGTGCCACATGAACTCTTCCTGACTCTGTGGAACTGCCAGCAGCCATTTCACTTGGATTCTGGCTGTGACAGAAGCAACATTGCTTCTCTGGCATCAGATGGGAAATGTAATTTTATAATACTCAAAAGTCAAAACCTCCAGTATGCGCCAGAGTCATTACTGAAAAACTTTCAGAGCCTTCAAATTACAAAAGCAGTTACAAACTGCACGCATTTTCTCCAGAGTAAAATAGGTATTCCTCTGCTTTTTCTCAACACCCCCTCTGATTTCCCATTTATGAAAAATGATTGTTTCACAAGTCATGCGTTGTTCTCTGGGATTTTAGAATAATGTAAATGTTAAAGACTCCCAGGACTTTGAAGATGGGTGAGATTTCATTTTATTTTAAATTTAAATATAATATTTATTTTCTGAATGTGATTCTTAACATGTTTTGACTGGACTCCATAATTATATTTAGTACTTTATTGGTTATTTATTTACTCTACATCCCAATCACAGCTTCCCCTCCCTCCTTTCCTCCCAGTCCCTCTCCCCTCCCCTCCCTTCTTCCCCACCCTTCCTCCTCTAATCTTCAGAAGAGGAAAGACCTCCCAGAGATACAGATCAGCTTTGACCTATCAAGTTACAATAAGATTAGACTCACACATCTTCTACTGAGGCTAGAAAAGGCAGCCCAGTTATGAGAAAGGGATCCAAAGGCAGGCAGTGTAGTCAGAGACAGACCCTGCTCCCAATTTACAGGTCCCACATGAAAACCAAGCTACACAACTGTCACATCTGTGCAGAGGGCCTAGGTCTCTCCCATGCATGCTCTCTGTCTGGCAGTTCAGTCACTGTGAGCATTGTGGACCCAGCTTAGTTGATTCTATGTGTTTTCTTGTATTTTCTTTGACCCCTCTGGCTCCTACACCACCACCACCACCACCACCACCACCACCTGCCTCCTACAGTATTTCTCAAGCTCTACCTAATGTTTGGCTGGAGGGGTCTCTGCATCTGTTTCTATTAGTTGCTGCTTGAAGCCTCTTTGATGACATTTATGCTAGGCTCCTGTCTGTGAGTAGAGCAGAAAATCATTAATAGTGTCAGGAGTAGGCTCCCTCTGATAGCATGGATCTCAACTGGCCAGTCATTAATTGGTCCTTTCTTCAAATTCTGTTCCATCTTTTACTCTTGTGCATATTATAGGCAGTACAAATTGTGGGTCTAAGCTTTTATGGCTGGGTTGGTGTCACAATTCCTCCATTGGAAGTCTTACCTGGTTACAGGAGATGGTCAATTTAGGCTCCATATCCCCCATTGCTTAGAGTCTTAGCTAGGATTACCCTCGTGGATTCCAGGGAGCTGCCATTAACCTGGGTTTCTAGCTGGTCTCAAAGATGCCTCCCATAATCTAGGTGCCTCTCCCAGGACTCGTTTCCCCCCACCTCATTTCTCCAGTTCCCATCATCCTCCTCCCCCACTCTGTCTCCTCCTTCCATCTACACCTCCTCCCATCCCCACCACCCCACCACCCACCCCACCCCACCTGTTGTGTTTCCCCCTCTCAGTGAGATTCAAGCATCCTATCTTGAGCCCTCATTGCTACTTAGCTTCTTTGGGTCTATGGTTTATAGCTTGGTTATCCTGTGCTTTATGACTAATATCCACTTGGAAGTGAGTACATACCATGCTTGTCTTTCTGTGTCTGGGTTTCCTCACTCAAGATGATCTTTTCTAGCTGTATCCATTTGCCTGCAAATTTCATAATGTCATTATTTTTAAATGGCTGCGTAATACTCTGTTCTATAAATGCACCACATTTTCTTTAGCCACTCTTCAGTTGAGGGACATTGAGGTTGTTTCCAGTTTCTGGCAAATATGAATAAAGCTGCTATGAACATGGTTGAGCAACTATCCTTGTGGTATAGTGGAACTTGATGTGTTTATAAAAAGATAAAGAGAGCTGGTTCCCTGAGCAGACCTTGGACACTAGCTCTGTATCCAATCCCACAGCACCCAGAGGAGCTGGACTCCCAGGTGCTCTAACACGCCCAGGATCATGGGATCACAGGATCATGGGATCTCAGGAGCTTGGTAACACCAGGATTTTGGAATCACTGAGGTAGCTTGACTCCCAGGAACTCTTACACACAGTATCTCAGGATTACAGGATCATAGAGATAGCAAGACTCTGAGGAGTTCTGACACAACTAAGATAACAGGAAGGACACACTCCAGTCAGAAATAGTGAGTAAAGGTGCCACTAGAGAAAACCAGATGGCAAGAGGCTAGTGTAAGAACATAAGCAACAGAAACCAAGGTTTATTGCTAGCATCAGAACCCAGGTCTCCCACTATAGCAAGTCCTGGATACCCCATCACACCAGAAAAGCAAGATTTAGATTTAAAATCACTCCTCATGATGATGATAGAGGACTTTAAGAAGGACATAAATAACTCCCTTAGAGAAATACAGGAGAACACAGGTAAACAGGTAGAAGTCCTTAAAGAGAAAGCACAAAAATCCCTTAAAGAATTATGAGAAAACACAACCAAACAGGCAAAGGAATTGAATAAAACCATCCAGGATCTAAAAAGGGAAGTAGAAACAATAAAGAAATCACAAAGGGAGACTAACCCGGAGAAAGAAAACCTAGGAAAGAGATCAGGAGTCATAGATGCAGGCATCATCAACAGAATACAAGAGTTAGAAGAGAAAATCTCAAGTGCAGAAGATACTATAGAAAAGTATTTGACTATTGAAACAACAGTCAAAGAAAATGCAAAAGGCAAAAATGCTACTAACCCAAAATATCCAGAAAATCCAGGAAACAATGAGAAGACCAAATCTAAGAATAATAGGTATAGAAGAAAGTAAAGATTCCCAACTTAAAGGACCAACAAATATCTTCAACAAAATTATAGAAGAAAATGTCCCTAACCTAAAGAAAGAGATGCCCATGAACATATAAAAAGCCTTCAGGACTCTAAATAAATTGGATCAGAAAAGAAATTTCTCCCATCACATAATAATCAAGATACCAAATGTACTAAACAAAGAAAGAATATTAAAAGCAGTGGGGAAAAAGGTCAAGTAACAGATAAAGGCAGACCTATCAGGATTACACGAGACTTTTCACCAGAGTCTATGAAAGCCAGAAGATACTGGACAGATGTCATACAGACCGGAAGAGAACACAAATGCTAACCCAGGCTACTAGTCCCAGCAAAACTCTCAATTAACATAGATGGAGAAACCAAGATACTCCAGGACAAAACAAAATTTACAAAATATTTTTCCATAAATCCAGCCCTACAAAGGATGATAGATGGAAAACACCAACACAAGGAGGGAAACTACACCCTCCAAAAAGCAAAACAGTAATCTTCTTCCAAAAAATCCAAAAGAAGATGGCCACACAAACATGATTCCACTGCTAACAACAAAAATAACAGGAAGTAACAATCACTTTTCCTTGATATTTCTTAATATCAATGGACTCAATTCCCCAATAAAATGACATAGATGCACACACTGGATAAGTAAACAGGACCCATTATTCTGCTGCATACAGGAAACACATCTCAGTGACAAAGATAGAGACTACCTCAGAGTAAAAGACTGGAAAACAATTTTCCAAGCAAATGGTCCCAGGAAACAAGCTAGAGTAGCCATTCTAACATCAAATAAAATCAATGTTCAACCAAAAGTTATCAAAAAAGATAAGGAAGAATACTTCATACTTGTCAAAGGAAAACAATCTACCAAGAAGAACACTCAATTCTGAACATCTATGGTCCAAATGCAAGAGCACCCACATTCATAAAAGAAACTTTTGTAAAGCTCAAAGCACACATTGCACTTCACACAATAATAGTGGAAGACTTTAACACCCCACTCTCAGCAATGGAAACTAAACAGAGACACAGTGAAACTAATAGAAGTTATGAACCAAATGTATTTAACAGATATGTATAGAATATTTCATTCTAAAATAAAAGAATACACTTTCTCTCAGCACCTCATGGTACCTTCTCCAAAATTGACCAAATAATTGGTCACAAAACAGACCTCAGCAGATACAATAAGATTGAAATAATCCCATGCATCCTATCAGATCACCACAGACTAAAGCTGATCTTTGATAACAACAAAAACAATGGAAACCCCATATAAACGTGGAAACTGAACAATACTTTACTCAATGATAACTTGGTCAAGGAAGAAATTAAGAGATTAAAGACTTTTTAGAATTTAATGAAAATGAAGGCATTTCATACCAAAATTTATGGGACACAATGAAAGCAGTGATAAGAGGAAAACTCATAGCTCTAAGTGTTTACAAAAAGAAACTGGAGAGAGCATATACTAGCAACTTGACAGCACACCTGAAATCTCTAGAACAAAAAGAAGCAAATAAACCCAATAGGCATAGACAGCAGGAGATAATCAAACTCAGAGCTGAAAAAAAAATAAGTAGAAACAAAAAGAACTATACATAGAATCAACAAAACCAGGAGCTGGTTCTTTGCAAAAAAACAACAAGAGAGATAAACCCTTAGCCAGACCCAGACTACTAGGGGGCATACAGACAGCATCCTAATTAACAAAATCAGAAATCAAAACAGAGACACTAACAACACAAACCAAGGAAATTCAAAAAAATCATCAGATTCTACTACAAAAGCCTATACTCGACAAAACTGGCAAATCTGGATGAAATGAGCAATTTTCTGGACAAATATAAAGTTAAATCGGGAGCTGATAAACCGTCTAAACAGATCCATAACCCCTAAAGAAATAGCAGCAGTCATTAAAGGTCTCAAAAAAAAACAAAACAAAACAAAACAAAACAAAAAAAAACAAAAAAACAAAAACAAAACAAAACCAGGACTGGATGGGTTTAGTCCAGAAAACCTGCAAAGAAAACCTAATACCAATTCTCTTCAAACTATTCCACAAAATAGAAACAGAAGGAACACTACCCAACTCATTCTATGAAGCCACAAGTATACTTATACCTAAACCACACAAAGACCCAACAAAGAAAGAGAACTTCAGATAAATTTCCCTTATGAATGTTGATGCAAAAATACTCAACAAAATTCTAGAAAACTCAGTCCAAGAACACATCAAAACAATCATCCATCATGATCAAGTAAGCTTTATCCCAGGAATGCAGGGGTGGTTCAATGTATGGAAATCAATCAAAGTAATCCAGTATATAAGCAAACTCAAAGAAAAAAAACATGATCATCTCATCAGATGCAGAAAAAGCCATTGATGTTAAAAGCATTGGAGAGCTCATGAATTCAAGGTGCACAGCTAAATGTAATAAAAAGCAATATATAGCAAACCAACAGCCAACATCAAACTAAATGGGTAGAAATTCAAAGGAATCCCATTAAAATCAGTGACTAGACAAGATGGCCTACTCTTTTCCTACTTATTCAATATAGTACTCAAAGTTCTAGCCAGAACAATTGGGCAACAAAAAGAGAACAAAGGAATACAAATTGAGAAGGAGGAAGTCAAGTTATCACTATTTGCAGATGACAATCAACAAATTGGAAAAAGATCTTTACCAACCCTACATCCTATACAGTGCTAATATCCAATATATATAAAGAACTATAGAAATTAGACTACAGAGAACTGAATAACCCTATTAAAAATGGGGTACAGAGCTAAACAAAGAATTCTCAACTGAGGAATACTGAATGCCTGAGAAGCACCTAAAGAAGTATTCAACATCCTTAATCATCAGGGAAATGCAAATCAAAACAACCCTGAGATTCCACCTCACAGCCATCAGAATGGTTAAGATAAAAAACTCAGGTGACAGCGGATGCCGGCAAGGATGTGGAGAAAGAGGAACAGTCCTCCACTGCTTGTGGGACTGCAAGCTGGTACAACTACTCTGGAAATCATTTTGGCAGTTCCTCAGAAAATTGGACATAGTACTACCAGAGGACCCAGCTATACCTCTCCTGGGCATATATCCAGAACATGCTCCAACATGTAATAAGGACACATGCTCCATTTTGTTCATAGGAGCCAATTTATAATAGCCAGAAGGTGGAAAGAACCCAGATGTCCTTCAACAAAGAAAGGATACAGAAAATGTGGTACATTTACACAATGGAGTACTACTCAGCTATTAAAAACAATGACGTCATGAAATTCTTAGGTAAATGGATTGAACTAGAAAATATCATCCTGAGTGAGGTAACAATCACAAAAGAACACTCATGGTATACATTCACTCATAAGTGGATATTAGCCCAAAAGCTAAGAATACCCAAGATACAATTCACAGACCACATGAAGTTCAAAAAGGAAGAACAAAGTGTGGGTGCATCTGTTCTTCTTAGAAGGGGGAACAAAATACTCACGGGAGCAAATATGGAGATAAAGCAGAGACTGAAGGAAAGACCACCCAGAGACTGACCCACTTAGGGATCCATCCCATATACAGTCACAAAACCGAGACACTACTGTGGATGCCAACAAGTGCTTGCTTACAGGAGCCTGATATAGTTGTCTCCTGAGAGGCTCTGCCAGAGCCTGACATATACAGAGGTGGATGCTCTCAGTCAACCATTGAACTGATAATGGGGTCCCCAATGGAGGAGTTAGAGAAAGAACTGAAAGAGCTAAAGGGGTTTGCAAGCCCATAGGAGGAAGAACACCAATATCAACCAACCAGAGCTCCGTGGTCTAAACCATCAATCAAGGAGTACACATGGAGGGCTCCAACTATATCCTTATAGGACATCAATGGGAAAAGAAGCCCTTGGTTCTGTGCAGGCTTGATGCCCCAGTGGAGGGGAATGCTGGGGCAGGGAGGCAGGAGTGGGTGGGTAGGTGGGTGGTTGGGGGCACACCCTCAGAGGAGGAGGAGGGGGGATAGGATAGGGAGTTTCTGGGGGAATTGGGAAAAGGAATAACATTTTAAATGTAAGTAAACAAAATATCCAATAAAAATACAAGCAAAAAAAGTTTAGAGGTATATGTTTTATGGGTGTGTAGTCAGATATGCGAAGGAAGCACCTCGGCAAAATAGAGTTTATTCAGGGCATTGGGGAGGGGAGTTAAGAGGGTAGTAGAGGCAGAGAAAGGCAAGAGGGGGGGAGGAAGGAAGAGGAGGAGGAGGAAGAGGAGGAGGAAGAGGAAGTAGAGGGAGGCCATGAGCACATGGAGAGAGGGTGGAAGAGATGAGAGGACAGAACAAGAGCAGGAACAAGAGCAATAGAGAGAGAGGAGGAGGGCAAACATCCCCTTTACAGTGAGTCAGGCATACCTGGCTGTTGCCAGGTAACTGTGGGACGGAGCTTAGACAAAATGCTAACAGAGCTTCTATTGGGTATATGCCCAGAAGTGGGCTGGGTCTTGAGGTAGATCTATTCCCAAATTTCTGAGAAACCACCAAATTGTTTTCCAAAGTGGTTGGACAAGTTTGCACTCCCACCAGCAACGGAGGAGGAGTACCCTTGCTCTACATCCTAGCCAGCATGAACTGTCGCTTGAGTGTTTGATCTTAAGGATTCTGACAGGGGTAAGATGGAATCTCAGAGAGTCATTTTGATTTGCATCTCCCTGATGACTGACTAAATGTTGGACATTTCTTTAAGTGCTTCTCTGCCATTAGAGATTCGTATGTTGAGAATTCTGTTTAGATCTGTACCCCATGTTTTAATTGGGTTATTTAGCTGGTTGATGTCTAGTTTCTTGAGTTTTTTATATATTTTGGATATTAGCCCCCTGTGTGTGATGTGGAGTTTGAAAATCTTTTCCCATTCTGTTAGCTGCCATTTTGTTTTTTTGATGGTGTCCTTTGCCTTACAAAAAAGCTTTTAAGTTTTATGAGGCCCCATTTATTAATTGTTAACCTTAGTACATGAGTTGTTGGTGGTCTGTTCATGAAGCTGTCATCTGTGCCAATGCATTCAAGGCTATTCCCCACTTTCTCTTTTGTCAGGAGAGAGCTATATAGATCTATTTGCATTCTTCTATGTGCAGACATCCAGTTAGATCAGTATCAGTTGTTGAAGATGCTTTCTTTTTTTCTATTGTATAATTTGTCAAAAATCAAGCATTCATAGGTGTGTGGGTTTACTTCTAGTTCTTTGATTTGATTCTATTGATCAACATGTCTGTTTTTATACGGAGAGAAATGAGACAGGCTGACTCCATGGCAGGCTTCAATTTGTCAGTTAAGGAGACTAGGCCTGGAGAGTGCACCACAGCAGCCTGAGGACCGCATTGGCTCTGCTGGCTGGCAGTCTCAGGTATGCTCACCTTTTGCTACAGGCCCCAGGCAAAGCGGTGGGACATTATGAATGCTGCACCTATTTTCTCAAGCCCTCAAAGACAAACGATTTCCTGGAAAACTTTTTTAAGAAAAGTGTTCACCTTCGGACAGCACACTCTGAAATGATTGGATATTGGACTGTATGTAGAGTTTGGAGGCCGAACAAACAGAGTATTCCACATTTGCAAGTATGATAATTTTGCTCATTGAACTGCAGTCCGCAAAGCCTTGGCCAAGGATAAGGAATGGCAGGAATGATTCCTCATTCCAAATGTGACTTTCATTGGTAAACAAAAGGTTGAGATTACCTACTTAGTACCATGGAGCAAAATAGGAATGCCTCCCAGGGAAGGAGTCTGCGAACTGTCTACCTTTCAGGTGAAGCTTGGCAGCCCAGTTCCGTGGGGCAATGCATTCTAAAGGGCAGTAAATGCCCATGATAGCTTGGCTACTCTAGACTAGTTCGTTTTCCACACAGAATATGGAGCCCTCAACAGAGTTCATGGTCTATGGTGGAACCAGAGTGCTGACAGCAGAGCAGCTGGGAGACTTTGGTCTCAGAAGGACCCTGGTGTGGTGGCTGCTGTTTGGGAAAGTGTCAGTTACCTGGAATCCCAGCAGAATATGTTCCTGATTCTAACATCATTTTCACCATTGAAGTAGCTTCCTGCCTAGCATCAAGCATCCATCACAGAGGGGAGATGTGTCTAAAGCACGTACTTCATTTCTTCAAGATAATCGCCGTTTGTTGTCCAAAGGAGGTGCTAAGCTACTACACTGCCCTCTGTATTGTTAAGGCTGTATGTATCATTTACTACCAGTAGTTCAGGAAATATTTCTGGTCATTTTCATATCTATGGGATGTCAGAAAGTGTTGTCAGAAAGCATGAGCCCTGGTACTTCATTGTTTCACAATATCCTGTCTTCTGAGATTTTATGACTTAAGTCTTGTATTCAAAAAATGATTTTGAAATATTTCCCCTCAAAATATTTGTAAATTAAATAAGTACAATATCTGCCTTTTTATTGTGTTCATTTTTCCTGAAATTTAAAACTATTTTTACCAGTAATCCTTTCTTTGCGATATCAAATGGGATTGAAAGAAATATTAAATCTAATATTTGTCTTTATACTTTAGAAAAGTATAATACCATGTTATCTGTATTAATTATGGTTTCACATTCATTATTAAGTCAAAATTAGAAAATAATATATTCTTGATATTTGTTGTATAATATGGTTTTAGTGTGTTTTCAATTGCTTTTTACTAGTAACTTTACCTTGAATTACTCATAAATATTATGACATTTATTTCAATGAGATATTTATACATATGGAAATATCTTTCCTAATAAAAGCCTTCATATCCATTAAAAAAATAAATAAAAGGAGACTAGACCTAAGAAGTGAGCAAGTCCAGGAAAGTTAATTACTAATAGAAAAAGCCGAGGCCACAGCCCTTATAACCCAATAATGGCTCTGGAATGCCTAGAGAGAGAGTAAGATAAAGTTCATCTACCCCAGAACTCCAGTGTGCTTTTAGGTTACGAGCTCACTTCGGGGTCTATCTTGGTAATGGGAGACCCCAGCATGCTGGACTTCAGCAGAACAAAACACCCTTTGCATTTACATACTCTTTGAGTCTGGGGGTATCATTCTTCAGTGAAGCATGGATCCTTACAAAGCCAATACCATGTGACTTTTACTACTATTGCTCTGTATCAAGAAGTTCTTTTATTTAACGCAACTGTTTTAGCTATCCTGGGTTTTTCTTTTTCCATATGAAGATGAATATAATTTTTTCAAGGTCTGTAAAGAATTATTTTGGAATTTTTTTTTTTTTTGATTTGGTATTTTTCGAGATAGGGTTTCTCTGTTTAGCCCTGGCTGTCCTGGAACTCACTCTGTAGACCAGGCTGGCCTCGAACTCAGATCCGCCTGCCTCTGCCTCCCAGAGTGCTGGGATTACAGGCGTGAGCCACCACCACCCGGCTTATTTTGGAATTTTGATAGGAATTGCATTGAATCTGTAGGTTGCTTAAGGAAGGGTGGTCATATTTACTGTATTAATCCTAATCATCCATGAGCATCAGAGACCTTTCATCTTCTGAGGACTTCTCAATTTCTTCAGAGACTTGAAGTTCTTGACATACAGGTTTTTCACTTGCTTGATTTGAGTTATACCAAGATAGTCCATATTATTTGTGGCTTGTGAAGAGTGTTGCTTCCCTAATTTCTTACTCAGCCAGTTTATTATTTGTATATAGAAAGGGCTACTCAATTTTTAAAATTTTGTATTCTGCCAGTTTTTTTTAAAGTGTTTATCAGCTGTGCATGTTCCCTCATAGAATTTTGAGGTCACTTATATATACGACTATATCATCTGTGACTAGCAATACTTTAAGTTCCTCTTTACCAATTTGTATCCCATTGATTTCCTTTAGTTGTCTTACTGCTCTAACTAAAACTTCAAGTGCTATATTAAATAAATATGGAGAGAGTAGACAGCCTTGTCTTCTCACTGATTTTAGTGAAATTGCTTTAAATTTATCTCAATTTAATTTGATGTTAGCTATTAGCTTGCTGTATATTGCTTTTATTGTGTTTAGGTGTGTGCCTTGTATCCTTGGTTTCTCCAAGACTTTTATCATGAAGGGGTATCGGATTTTGTCAAAGGCTTTTTCAGCATCTAATGAGATGATCATTTTTTTTCTTTCAGTTTGTTTATATGGTGGATAACTTTGATAGATTTTTTTTTTTTGGTATATTGAACCATCCTTGCATCTTAGAGATGATGCCTACTTGTTCATGGTAGAATTTGTTTTTGATGTGCTCTTGGATGTCAAATGTTTTACTGAGTATTTTTTGCATCATTGTTCATAAGGGAAATTGGTCTATATGTCTCTTTCTTTTTGGGGCCTTTATGTGCTAGCAGTGTGTATTTTCCTTCTTTTGGTGTTGCTGGTGTAAAATTATTTATTTCTTGTGTTTTCTAGAGTTTAGTGAACCTCCTTGTGTTGGAGTTTTCCTTCTAGTGTCTTTTGTAGGACTGGATTTCTGGATAGATATGGTTTAAATTTGGTTTTGTCATGGGATATCTTGTTTTCTCTATCTATAGTAATTAAAAGTTTTGCTGAGTATAGAGTAGCCCAGGCTGGCACCTGAGGTCTCTTAGTGACTGCAAGACATCATCTACCCAGGGCCTTCTGCCTTTTAGAGTCTCTGCTGAGAAGCTGGGTTTAATTCTGTTAAGTCTGCCTTTATATGTCACTTAGCCTTTTTCCCCTGCAACTTTCTTTGCTCTGTACATTTACTGTTTGATTTTTATATGACAGGAATATTTTAATTTTTGCTCTAATCTAATGCTGTTCTGTAAGCATCTTGCATGTTTATAGGCATCTCTTTCTTTAGGTTAGGGACATTTTTTTTCTCTGATTTTGTTGAAAATATGTTCTGGACCTTTGATCTGGGAATCTTCTTCTATTCTCATTGTTCTTAGGTTTGGTCTTTTCATAGTGTCCCACATTTCCTGGATGTTTTATATCAGAAACTTTACAGATCTGTCATTTTCTTAGACTGATATATCAATTTCTTCTATGCCTGAGATTCTGAAGTCTTCCATCTCTGTTGATGCTTGTTTATGTTGCTTCTGTTCTCTTACATAGGTTTTCCAGCTCTGGGATTCCCTCAGTTTTGCTTTTGCTTGTTTTGTTTTTGTTTATTTGCTTCTATTTTCATTTTTTAGGTCTTGAACAGTTTTATTCATTTCCTTCATCAGTTTGATTGTATTTTCCCATGTTTCTTTAGGGGTTTATCCACTTCCTCTTTAAAGGCCTCTATCAATCTCAGTAAGATTGGATTAAAGGTCATTTTCTTGTGCTTCAGCTCTATTAGGATATCCTGGGCTTGCTGTAGTAGAAAATCTGGGCTCTGATGTTGCCATGTTGCCCTGGCTCTTACTGATTGTGCCTTTAGCCATAAGGTTGTCCCTGGTGCCAGCAGACCTCCAAGAATGCAGGCAGAGTTGTGTGCTGGAAGATGGAGTATACTCCTGTAGGATTCAATTCCCCATAGCTGGGTGTGCCCGGGGCTGAGGGGGAGCAAATCCTGCAGGCAGGATACTGGAGGGGAGGGGCCTCATCTGATTGTCTCTGGTGTTGGCAGGCTTCCAGGAATACAGGCAGAGTTGTGGGCTCTGTTGGGAGTGGGATTTTAAAGATCATATAGTCCAAAGGTCAAAATTCAGGATCTACAATCCCAAGGTAATTCGTGAATAGTTAACAAGAACCATTTAACTCCTACCAAGTATCAAACTTCAAGGACATTTTTCTGAAAAAAAAAATGATCCATGGCTGCTGTCAAATCAACAAAGGCTACAGAAGATGAAAAAACACTCAATGATAAAGACAAAGACCCCTTGAAATAAGAAAATTGGACCTCAGAGTAACAAATCAAGCTTACCCTAAAATCCCAAGGAGTCTATGACTCAACCCAAGCCTCTTTAGAGGCCCAGCCCTCTGTGGATTCTGCTACAGCAGACTTCAGGCAGAGTTTTTCTCCTGGGTGATGGGGAAGCCACATGCAAAAATAAATCTGTGAATTGGAAGCCAAGAGGAAAAAGGAAGCACACAAAAGAGGCTGGAACATCATAGAAGTGTTTGGTTGTAGGCGTGTGGCGTTTCACATTACTGTTACACAAACACCCACTTACATGGAGAATCTAGTACTGCTTAGAAAATATAACCTCTTTGCTTTCTCCAAAGCTTAGAACTAATTCAGTTATATGACCCCGCCACCAGTCACTTCCTAGGGACATATTTTTTTATTTTAAAAATAAACCGATGTGTTATATTCTTCCATATGTCTCGATTTGCTATATAAGGTATATAAAATATTAGGAAATATGCCTGTTAATATTATTCTTTATCAGCGATTTCTTTTTAAGATTATAAGGGGAAAATAATTGTCTTCTAATTGAAGTCTTTAGCACAATGGACATCTATTTCTTCAACACAGTAATGGCCAATGACCCCGAGGCAGCACACATGGATTCAGACTTGATCTTGGTCTTATGCATTACTTCCACAAAAGCTCCATGACTTTGAGCAATTTGTCTATTTTCCCCAAGCCCAAGATTTCTTACTGACACTCTCTCCTCCTAGCTTTCAAGCCTGTTTTTATTGTTTTTAAGTGTGTGTGTGTGTGTGTGTGTGTGTGTGTGCGCGCGCGCGCGCGCGCAAGGAAGAGAAGGTATGACTTTATATGCAGGTACATGCAGAAGCCAGAGGCCACAGATCCCTTAGAGCAGCAGTTACAGGCAGTTATCTTCCTGTTATGGATGCTGGGAACTGAGCTAGGGTCCTCTGGAAGAGTTTTAGGTACTCTTACCTGCTAAGCTATCTTGCCAGCATTAGTTCTGGATCTTGAGGTTCTCTTATCCTGGGTTACATAGTTGCTAAATCCAATGGTAAATGTCTTTACAAGACACATACACAAAGAGTCAGACACACTGAGAAAGTAGAAAGATCCAGAGTTATGTAGCCACAACCCAAGGAGCATCTACGACTAGCAGAAGCTGACAATCCTCCCTAGAGCTTTTGGGAGGGAGTATGGCCCATTAATGCCTGGATTTTGGTCTTCTGGTTTCTATTACAATAAAAATAAAACACTGATTTAAGCTTCCAACTTGTGCTTACTTGTACTAAATCATCCATAATGCTGACTATCTACACTATTTAATGTTGATAAACTCTTGGATTATCTATTTGTTATGATTGGTTTTAATGTCAACCTGCAACAAATTAGGATGACCTGAGTAGGGAGTCTCTTCTGAAGAAGTGCTCCACCATCTCATTTGATGTCAGAGGACTCTCTAATTGTAGGTGGCAGCTTATGATAGCAGCCCAGGTAAAAGGACTTGACAAAAGGAAGATTATTTATCTAGTCTCTTGCTGCCTTGAACTTCCTTCTTAATGGTGAGTTGACTCATTAATCTGGTTCTGTTGGAACTACTGCTGGTTCCTTCACTGATATCAGAACCATAATTTCATGTTTTCCTTGTGAACTAGGGACCAGCAGCAAATCTAGGAAACTTCTGGGTTTCCAGCACCAGACCAGGACTACTGAAGTACTCAGCCTCAGAGACCAATCAACAACTTGTAGCTTCCCCAATAAGAGGCAGGTATTGTGGGTCAACTCCAACTGTTGAGGCATCCAACCTCAAGGAAACAGTAACTTCCTCAGCTCTCAGGTTGTGGTTCTGTTGTTGTTGATGTTCATATGTTAAAGACTGACTTAATCAACTCATTGCTATATACATTCACATGTATTCATCCCACAAGCTCTATTCCTCTAGAAAACCATGATTATTATACTATTACAACATAAAGTTGGGGGTGATTCTTAATGTTAACTCAGATTTAGTAAAATGGACCAAAAGATAATCTTGAATGACTTCCATGACACTTATGTCTACCTTTCTATGGGATTGTACCAGTATTACCACAGTCCACAGAAAGTACAGGGTCACTACAGAAACCCACCCTCTCCTCTCCTTTCCACTCCTAGCTGATGTTGTCTCCCTCTCTCTGGCTTTCACAACAAGGAGGGGAATGAATATTGTCATTCAAACTCAGAGTGAACTCTCAGGCAGGTAAATACTTTCAGCAGAAAACTGAGGGAAAGGTGGTCTGAAGGGACACACACAAACTAAATCCTTGAGTGAAAGGGTCTCCCTTTTGTGAGGGTTTAGATTTTTTTAAATAAAGTAACTCTATTTCACTATGCTTGCACGTAAGTTAAATAATATCTTCAGGCATCTTTACAGGCCATAAAACAGCATCCCTAATTGTATCTAGCAAAGCTAACCTGATATCCTTTCTACTATCCCTCAGCTAAGGCCAAAAGTATGAACAGTGCCACATGCTGAGATAAAATAATACCTGAAGTGTTCAGTCCTGCTTTGTTCCCTACTCTAATGAATAAAATGGTCAAAGTATAGCCAGTGCCAGAAGAACCCCTCAGAACCCCCTGATTTTTTGTGTGTCTTGTGATTTTTGTGTGTCTATCTTCTAGCTTCTATACTATTTACTCCTGGGTTTTAATTGCTGTGGAGGAGAAACTCTCTGATACTGGTACTGGTCAACCCTCCTTAAAAGCCTGGAAACTCCTGGGAGTGCCCAGCAGCTGCTTTCTCTACTCTTGCTTCCCACCACAAACCCTTGCTAATCAGTAGCCAGGCACTTGTTCTATATCACAGAATAGTTTTCATCTGGGGCCTACCTTTGAAGTAAATGTAATGTTCCTGAATCCAAAGTCTAAGTACCTTAGAAGCTCTTAGAATTTTATAAGAGTGAGGAAGATGATAGATGATAATAGATAGATGATAGATAGACAGATAGATAGATAGATAGATAGATAGATAGATACATACATACATACATACATACATACACACACACATACACACATACACACATACACATATACATAGATACATTGATGATAGAGGATAGATAGATGATTAAGAGATGATCCATAGATGGATGGATAGATAGATAGATAGATAGATAGATGATAGATAGATGATAAACACACATAGAGATTTGTCTAGATAGATAGATAGATGATAGATAGATAGATGATAAACACACATAGAGATTTGTCTTTGATGACATCAAATAGTAGTCCTCTAAGTACAAACTTCTTTCGTGGGGCAGATGAACTTCTATGGAACAAAGCACTGATCTGATCCAAATAACTTTAAGGTTCATGAAGGGGAGAAGGAAGAAGAGGAAGAAGAGGAAGAAAAAGAGGAGGAAGAGGAGGAAGAGGTGGTGGAGGAGGAGGAAGAAGGGAGGAGAAAAAGGAGGAGGAGGAAAAGGAGGAAAAAGAAGGTGAAAAAGAAGACGATGAAGAAGAAAACAATTGTCTTCTATAACTTAGAAACTAGCACTGTGAAATAGTCTCTATTAGTTGCTTTTCTGTTGCTGTGCTAAAACACCATGATCAGCACAGCTTATAGAAGGGCTGACAGTTCCAGAAGATTAGGGTCCATAGTCCATCGTGGCAGCAGATAGAAAGCAAAATAGCAAGAGCTGGGAGCTCACACTTCAAACCACAAACAGGAAGCAGAGAGAGCAAACAATATGGCAGGATGCCTTTAAACTCTTAAAGCCTGCCTCCAGCAACATACTCTCTCCACCAAGGCTGAACTTCCCCACACAGTGCCTCCAACTGGGAACCAAATATTTCAAGCATCTCATTCAAACCACACATTCCAAAATGAGCTATTAGCACATCACAGAGAATAGCAAATGCTTGGTATTTGAACATTTTTACTGATTTGTTTAAAATCCTGAATCATAATAAGCAGCCCTATTTTGTGCCTATACCATGATGTCACCAAATAATGCGTTCATTCTAAAAAAAAAAAAAAAGTGGGGAAGGGATTCATTGGATCTCTAGAAAGTCTTCTGTCATTAAAAACAAAACAAAGCAAACAAAACACAAAAGCCTACTAACACTTTTACTTTTTGCTTCTTGGTCAGTAAAACAACCCTCAGAGAACCAGGCATGAAGGTACCCACCTAGAATCCTACTATCTGCATGGAGGGTCTGAGGCAGAAGATTCACAGGTTCCAGACAAGTTTTGGCTTCATAGGGAAGGCCTGTCAACAGAAAAGAAGGAAAGAAAACAATATGGCATGATTTGAATGAGTTAGGAAGTCATCGTACTACCAAGCAGCCAGGTGAGCAAGATAAAAAGCAAAGTGGTCCCCTCCCCCCAGGAGCTCTGGGGTCGGGGTCTGGCCAGTTGACACTGTTGCTCCCCCCATAGGATCACAAACCCCCTCAGATCCTTCACTCTCTCCTCCAATTCCTCCATCAAGGACCCTGTGCTCAGTCCAATGGTTGGTCGCAAACATCCAACTCTGTATTTGTCAGGTTCTGCAGAGCATTTCAGAAGACAGCTATTATCGGGCACTTGTTGGCATCCACAAGAGTGTCTGGGTTTGGTGACTGTATATGGTAGGGATGCCCAGGTGGGACAGTCTCTGGATGACCTTTCTTTCAGTCTCTGCTACATATTTTGTCTCCATATTTCCTACTGTATTTTGTTCCCCCTTCTAAGAAGGACTGAAGCACTCACACTTTGGTCTTTCTACTTCTTGATACTCATGTTGTCTGTGAATTGTATCGTGGATATTCTGAGCTTCTGGGCTAATATCCACTTATCAGTAAGTGCGTACCATGTGTGTGTTCATTTGTGACTGAGTTTCCTCACTCATGATGATATTTTCTAGTCCTACACATTTGCCTAAGAATTTCATGAAGTCATTGTTTTTGATAGTTGAGTAGTACCACATTTTCTGTATCCTTTCCTCTGTTGAGGCACGTCTGGGTTGTTTCCAGCTTCTGGCTATTATAAATATGGCTGCTATGAACATAGTGGAGCATGTGTCCTTATCACATGTTGGAGCATCTCGAGTAGTATAACTGGGTCCTTAGGGACCTACGGCTTCAACCACATATGTGGCAGAGGATGGCCTTATTGGACATCAGTGGAAGGAGCAGCCCTTGGGGCCTCAGTGTGTTTGATTCCCCGGTGTAGGGGAATGCCAGGGCGAGAAGATGGGAGTGGGTAGGTGGGGGAGTACTTTCATAGAGGCGGGGGGAGGAGGGATGGAATGGGGGTTCTGAAGGGGAGACCTGGAAAGGGGAAAACATTTGAAATGTAAATAACAAAAATATTCAATAAAAAAATTAAAAAGAAGCAAAGCTGAGTAACACAGACAGGGGAAGATTGGGAACATGGCACAGTGGTTTGAGCCTGTTCTGCTAGGTAACTCCTACCATTTATCCCCCCCCCCCCACACCGAGTATTCCTCCTCTGTACAGTCGACATGCTGACCCTTTGACCTTTGAGAAACAATTGAGGGTGGGTGATATAAAAATAATTTGGTTAAGCTTGTGAGAATCCAGATAATATTACTTGTTGCCAAGGCCTGACAACCTGAGTTTGATCCCCAGAGCACAGAGGAGAGAGTCACCTGCACAAGCCAGTCCTCTGGCTGTCATATATGCAGTGTCACACACACACACACACACACACACACACACACACACACACACACACACACACATAATACATGCAACCACAATAACAAATTAAAATTAAATTTGAAATATTTTGTGAAGTAGAAGCAACAGAAAATGTGATGATTTGTCCATGATAAATAAACAAACATTAGTAGTATTTGAAGCATTGTGAAGATTCAGGGCTGTTCCAGGCCCCACACCAACACTAATCTGACCATGAGGCCCCCCCCTCTGCCCTTCTCACTCTTGTCCCAGGTGCCCATAGCATCTCACCAGAAGGCAACTTTCCCCCGACATTTTCAGGCACCTTTTAAATAAAAAAAAATAGGGGGAAAGAAAAAGAGAAGAAGAAAGGAAAATGGGGCGAAAAGAGAGACTGGAACTAGAGGGAACTATTGTGGGAGCAAAGGGACTCCCATGAGACCAGGCAACTGGCTTTAGACACTGTTCATCCCACAGTTCAAATAGAGACCAGGATTCCTTTTTAGATCACTTTTGGCTTTGGAGTCATGATTCTTAAACAAGATGTGATTTCCAGACTGGGTCTGATGGACCCCAGGATTTACAAGGATTATTAACTTGTAATAACCCTTGTCTGGCTGAACTGAGAAATTGTACTTATCAAGGTATAGACAAAAATTATTTTATTTTTCTAACACTACCACCAACTGTATTCTAATAAACTACCCTCTTCATGTGCAGACTGATGACATATTTAGCTGTGGCTCATCCTAGTGTCACAAGTTTAAAGGCACCCCCCACCTGGTTATAAAACAGTTCCCCCAGGGTTGTAGGAAGGTAGGTCCTTGTATGTTCAATTCATTTTTAACACAGAGATGGCCCAAGAGTCTGATCATCTGCAGGACATGTCATCTGATCTCTCTCTTACGCTTTCTTTCCATTCTGTTTCTACCAAAAGAGAAAGAACAGGGGTTGTTTCCTCTTGAACTACTATTTTTAAAAAAAGTGGCTCTCATTTTGCTGGATAAAAGCATGGGGTAGTTGCTGTTCCTGGATAGGGTAGTTGATCTGTTCCTGGTCTATGTGTCTATATGCCTTAGTGATCCCAAAAGACCCATCTATTCCCACTAATAGGGACTCTATCCCCAACCCCTTCATGGACCCCTGATTATCTATTTCTTCCACTAATTCCAAGCAAATTCTTTCTAGTAAGTGAGTGTCTTTGTCCCAGTCAGAAGAGGCCTCAAGACTACAAGGAGTCCTTACTGTCATCAAACCTCTGTTCTTCCAACTATAGGACCCAGAAACATCACTGAGAAATTAGAAATTCAAGGAAGTGCCCCATTCCCTACTGTTACCATTAAGCTATCTCCCTTCCTTGTTTTTAGCTTTTGGGGAGTACTGGGGTAACCCACAGATTCCCAAACAAACAACTCAGATGTGTATCACAGTTCATTTGTGTTGCTATAACAACAGAAAGAAAAACATAGGCTGGGTAATTTATAAATACAGAAACCCATTTCTCATAGCTCTTGAGGCTGTGAAATGCAAAAATTAAGGCTCCAGGAGGACCAGGGAGCTGGCAAACACTGCCCTCTGTCTCCAGTTGATACTGTGTTACTGACTGTAGGGAGGGGCACTGCTTTCATGGCTGCAGGCACTGAAGGGCAGATGGGGCCCAAGCTAGTTTCTACTAGCCTTTATATATGTGTATGTATGTGTATATGTATACATGTATGAGCACCATGTGTATGCCTTGTGTACACAAAGGGGAGTGCCTGATATCTTGGAACTGGAGTTACCTGGGTCCTTCACAAGAGCAGCAAGTGCTCTAAACTACAGAACCATCTTCCCAGCCCTGCTGCACCAGGTAAGGGAGAGTAGCCATTCTCTCATACAACCACAATGAGTATTGTTATGGTTACTTTACTATTGCTATTTTAAGACACTATAATCAAAGAAACATATAAAAACATTAATTTTGATATATTTTGGTATATAGTTTCAGAGGGTTAGACTCTATGATGATAACAAAAGAACATCTTGGTCCATGACACACCCCCTTAATCCTTCCCAAATAATTTCACCAACTGAGGATCAAGTATGCAAACATATAAGCCTATGGGAGCCGTTCCCATCCAAACCACCAATAATATTAACTTATAACATGAATTGTGAGGATGATACACACATTGAGGCTGCAGTAATAAGCTTCAGCAAACTATAATGGCCACAATAGACAGCCAACCTTAGTTTTGTCATTTACAAACTTGGTGTGACAGTTTTTCTTTATTGCTTCTAGCACCAAACCTATTCTTCCATCCTTCCACTATATGCCACAAAATAGGGGCTAATAATTTGAGAATGGTATTTCCATACTCCCTTACCAATGGTCAACCATTTTCTTCTACTTACAGTTTAAAGAAAAAAGGAGATGCGATGGAACTTAGATCATCTGCTTTCAACTCTCATTGTTAGTCAGAAGTAAAGAGTCTGTGATTCCAGTTTCTACTCCCCTGTCTAGTACCTGTGGCAGCCATAATAATGACCTCATTCCATTGCAGTATTGGCTGATCTTACCACCTTTTGGATGCCAGAATATTAGCTAAGACTTCCTGCTAAAATGGCTAATGGTACCTGCCAGAGCCCAGAGCTCCAGTCAGCTATTCCTCCTGTGGTAGTTTGAATATGCTTGGCCCATGGAGTGGCACCATTAAGAGGTATGGCATTGTTGGAGTAGGTGTGGTCTTGTCACTGTGGGGTGGGTTTTAAGATCCTTATCCTAGTTGCCTGGAAGTGAGTCTTCTCCTAGCTGCCTTCAGAACAAGAGGTAGAACTCTCAGCAACTCCAGCACTATGTCTGCCTGGATGCTGCCATGCTTCCCACCATAATGATAAGAGACTGAATTTCTAAAACTGTAAGCCAGTTCCAATTAAATGTCTTTAAAAGAATTGCCTTGGTCATGGTGTCTGTTCACAGCAGTTAAATTTTAACTAAGACACCTCCCCAAAGAGAACCAAAGGTTTTCTCCCTCACAGTTTCCTTCCAAGGGCTAATCATTTGCCAAGTGCTATTTTCCAACCCCATCAAGCTTCAGAGTTCTGACAACACCTTCACTTCTCTTCCCAAAACTTCTCAACTCCCATCCCAGAGATTCTTAATTAGTATATCTCAAGTATGTTTGGGCACTGGAATTTTTAAATACACAGTTGTTCAACGAAAGTAAAAAATACATGGCAGGAAGGCATTTTACAAATAAAGTATCATGCATCTCTATCCTCATCTTATTCTATCAGGTCACTAAGACCATCAGCACATTTGCAAAAGTGTTGACCACAGGGAAGATAGAAGCAAGAATGGCTGCGTCATTAACCTTCAAAATCAGAAAGCAGCTATGGAAATTCCGCAGGTGCAGCACAAAGTCTGGCAACACACCAGGTACAAAGGAGGAAAAGTGTGCTCTGTCATCATCGGGTGCTTTCATTTCATTAGAGGAAGCAAGAGTAGCACGCACATAAAAAGTAAAGAACAATACACAGACAGCAAAAGGATAATTGGCATAAAAATGCAAAATGCAACAAGATAATTTGGGTTAATGTTGAGAACAATTCTCTCTGTTCCTGCATGCCACCTGTGACAGGTAAGCACACTGGCCTCCACCTATAGGCCTTGAATCAGACTGCAGAGTCCTGTCAGAGTCTCCAGGGTTGGGCTGGAGCATTCCCAGCACAACACAGTTTCAGTTAAAAATGAATAGCAAAGAAACAGCAACTTTAAATGTTTAGTATTGCAATAGATGGCACAACATGCTAAAAGGTTTGTCTGTAGTTTATCTGAAGGTCTTATTTAACAGAGGTGTACCAAAACTTTTCAGTATTTCATAAATCATATTGCAAGCAAAAATTATATTCTAACCCGGGGTTCTGTAACTCTAAAGCCTTGCCTACTACAGTATCTCATTTTAAAACTTTTGTTTGTTTTTAAAAACCAGGTCACCTGCTACAAACCTATCCATCTTCAGAAAGCTCTGAATGAAGAAGTCAGCATGAAGGACGTTGCCAAAAGTTTTGACTGCATTCTGACACAAGGTACCAACTTAACAGAGGAGCGAAAGTTCCTTCTGGACTGACAGTCCTACAGCTTTCATAAGCATCAAGTCAATTTAAAAATATAGAGCTCTCAATGGGATCACAGCCCTACTAATTCAGTTGCCTGTTACTTATTCTGTATTAATAATTCCATTCTATGGTGAGCCATTGGACAGAGACAGTTGATCTCATAAAATTTTAAAGTAAACCTGTTTCGTTCCCAGGAGGGCTCGGTGTGACAGAACAGATTACAGAAAATTGACAAGAAAATATTTGGGTAGCCAGGACATTCATGGGAGCAGAAGAGATTTAAATGATTTACTTGGCATGAGGTGATACTTCTAAGGATGGTTGGTACAGGAAACTCAGTCAGTGAATAAGACACCCCTCAACCCATCGTTTAGGGAAACTAAGCAAATCTAATGCTGTTTGACTTCATCACTCACCCCTCATTTAGATTTTCATTGGTAAATATTTTTCCTCACCATTACCAGACATTTCCTAAAAATGGAGCTCATTATAAACTTAAAACACTCAAAACTTAGAAAGAGCAAGGTCGAACTTTTATTTTTTTAAGGAATTTTGGAGTCCTGGGGAATTTTCTAGGTTTTTCTTAGGGTGCTATGAACAGTGTATTTAATAAAATCACCCAGTTCTGAACACAGCTCCTAGATCTACGACTGATGCACAGGGGACTTTGGGAAGTTGTCCTACAAGCAATCAAGAGTGGGGTAATCATGGGGTGCCTCCTATGAAAATGAGTCCCATCTTGCACAAGAATTTTCTTAGTTAGGGTTTTGTTGATGTGAAGAGACACCATGACCAAGGCAACTCTTATAAAGAAAAACAGTTATTTGGGGCTGGCTTATAATTCAGAGGTTTAGGCCAGTATCATCATGGCGGGAAGCATGGCAGTGTCCAGATAGACTTGGGGCTGGGGAAGGAGCTGAGAGTTCTGCATCTTGAGCCACAGATAGCAGAAGAAGACTGTGTGCCACACTGGGCATGGCTTGAGTGTAGGAGACCTCAAAGCCTACCAGCATGGCCTTGTTGGAGGAAGTGTTCCATGCCTCCTAATAGTGCCACTCCTTATGGACCGAGCATTCAAACACATGAGTCTATGGGGGCCATAATTAGGTATACTTTATTATGAAGAGGTTGGAGTTCTTCTTCAAGGTAAATGACAGGTTCATAACCTTGGATTCTGAAAGTGTATGTGTGCATGTACACACTCATACTCAACAGATGATTGTGTGTAGTCCTGTCCCTCAAGGTAATTGTTTCAAAGTGGGTATGTAATCTGAGAGGCACCACTTGGGACACTCTTCAGGCAGTTCTCATTGAGGACAGGGGGGGGGGGGCTACAAGAATAAGAAAGCAAAGCCGGTAGTAATTTTTTCCCTATATTGTCCAAACAGCTGTCTGCCACAGGAAAACGTGAAACCAAGGCAAACTGCAGGGAGGAGGAGGAAGCACACAGGGGTGGGTACAGGAGAAGACAGGAATAGAGGAAACAGGATAAGAAAAGAAGGGGGGGGCTGATATTGAAATGTAAAGTGAATAGAGAAATAAATTAATAAAAGGGAAGTGGAAGAGAGGGGAGAGGAAAGGAGGATGTCCCCTGGGTTAGTATCAGGATGCAAAGAGCCAGTTCCCAGTTCCTCAAGGATCCTTTCCATAGACCTCTTCCTTATTCTAAGTGCTCAATCTCTCTCTCTCTCTCTCTCTCTCTCTCTCTCTCTCTCTCTCTCTCTTTCCCCCTCCTTCCCTCTCCCCCTTAGAAGAATCCAAACTTCCACATAAAGACAAAATGTAATTTCTACTTCATAGAAAAGAAAATTTAAGGTATTAAAGCTTGTATTACATGGCTTTGCCATAACTAAAAGCTGAAATAAATTGAGAATGTTGTTCCCTACATGAAAGCCACTACTTAGGATGCACTTTTCCCACAGCAGGAACTTCAGAAACTTGACATGTCACTGAAAAAATGGTGACCAAGTCAATACGTGTGTCTATGAAGCAGAAATTTCACATGCACTACTCTTATTAAGTACGATGCACTCTTTTATTTTGTATTCTATTTCAGTTTTTCAAATGCTGTTTGTGGCCCACTAAATTCATTTCACCTCCCACTAAACTGATTTCAAAAGCCACTAGTGGGTTCAAATTTGTAACTGTTTATAAAAAAAAAAAAAAGAACTATAGCCTCTTTCACAATATAGTGTTAATTAAATAATCCTTCTACCCACTTTAGATTTCCCTCAGGTGAAACTCTAGAATATGTAGATTTTCTTCTGTGCATATGTAAACTGCAAGTCATTCCTACCTGCAGTCATCAGAGGGGAGAGGAGTGTGAGAGAAACAAGAAGGGGAGGCATTGGATTGGAGTCTAAGGGCTGCACTTTACCACCAAGCCACCAGACTCAAACAGGAGGAGGATCTGTCATGTCAACCTGACCTTACACAAGCCCTGTGTCTATTCATCTCTACATGGAGCCTAAGTTTAACTTGCTTAATAGCTCATTAAAATATTTTATGATTAGGGCAGGCATGGTGGCACACGCCTTTACTCCCAGCATTCAGGAGGCAGAAGCAGGCAGATGTCTGTGAGTTTGAGGCCAGCCTGGACTACAAAGTAAGCCACCCAGGGCTATTACACAGAGAAACCCTGTCTCAAAAAAATGTGTATATACCTATGTGTTTATGATTATTGTGTATGTTCATATGTAAGACCATGTTGTATATAATATATTATATGTAATGCAGTTATGTAGATATAATCATATTGTAGAATATGGACTAGATTATATATATGGACATATATACATATGTGTGTGTGTGTATATATATATAATCTCATGTTAGACAGGCAACAGCATGCATATGGAATTCAAAAGACAAAGACAGCCCCAAGTTTTGCTGTAGACGTCTCCTTCTGCAGCTAGGTTCTGGGGATTCAATTCAGGGCATCAGGTTTGTATGGCTCTACTGTGATCCACTGAGCCATCTCACTGGCCCTAACTTTGATAAGACTTTTAAACCATTCAGGCTTTAAATATAAAAGGCATTATACATAGAACAGTGTTTTGGTTTTCCCTTTTTCCCTTCTTTAAGCTTCTGAACTCAACTGTGGCATTGTCAGTGACCAGATATTCAGGTCAAAAGACCTCTCCCAATAGCAGATTCTTACTTCAGAATGTTTCCCAAATCTCACCAGGGATGTCGCTGAGAAAGCCTAGAGGCCTCACTTGCTATTGCCTTTTATGACAGCCTCCTGTGTTCAGGACTCCCAAGGTCAAATCCACCCTTTTCATCTAGCCTTGCACTGCACAATTTTCAGTATAACCTTTGAAAACTAACTCCCACAGTGACACTCCCCATTTGAGTTCCTACAGAGTGTTCTACTTCATCTTAGAGAAAAGCCACCATGTTCCCAAGTCTCTCAATATGTCTCCAAATTTACTTTCCTCAGTTCTCCTCCCAGCTGTCTCTTCCCTACATTTTTCCTAACTCAAGAAATTTCTGCTTCTTGCTCCTTTTGCTGAAACATCCTTTCAGCAGACTTTCTTAGAGCCACAGTCTCCCTTCACACTTTGATGTCTGCCATTAAATCATCTGGGCCAGCCCAATTAGCCTAACCCACCCGGACTCCTCTATCACTTATGGCAATGATTGGTCCTAGTTGATGATGCTATTTTATAAAGTGGTAGAAATTATAGAAGGTGAAGTCTACCTGGAGGAAACAGCCCCCTGGGTGTGGTTCTTCTAAAGTTGTACCTGACCCCACCACTCCCTGTTTGTATCTTTTTCTCTGGTTCACATTCACAATGAGGTAAAAACAAAACAAACAAACAAAACACACCTTCATTGTGTATCCTCAGCACCACATTCTGTTCAAGTGCACAGGGCCAATGAACCATTGACAGAACTTTCTAAAACCATGAGCCAAGGCATAGCCTTCCTCCTGTAAGTTCTTGTATGTTTAGTTTACAGTAACATGCACTAACTAGCACAACCTGTTTGTCATCCAGTGTTGCATTTTCTTCCATTGGAAACAACTATGCATTGTCTTGCTCACTATCTGTCTCCTCTGAAGGACTGTAATCTGTGATTTCAGTCATTGAAGAGATCAGCACTTCAGCTGTTGATTAAGCAATGTCTAGTTGACAACCAATTGAAGGAAAGGATCTAATGCTTGGGGGAAGATACAGTAACACGTCGGAAGAGAGAGAGAAGGACAGGGTATATTAAAACTTTGGGATTTAGTACTAAATACCAGAACTTCAATATAGGGGTCCCAGCAAAAAATTGAGGAAATGGTGATGGACCAGTTTAGGAAGAGTAGATACAAGGAATAGAGGTTTTGATTGCTTTAAGAATGCAATCTCTGATAAGTGGATATTAATTAGCCCAGAAGCCCTGAATACCCAAGGCATAAATCGCATAACAAATGACTCCCATGAAGAAGTATGGAAAAGGTCCTGATCCTGGAAAGGAATGATCTAGCATTGGAGGGGAATATAAGAACAGAGAAAAAAAGGAGGGAGGTGATTGGAGAATGGATGGAGAGAAGAAGGTTTATGGGACATATGGGGATGGGGGATATGGGAGAGGGGAAATCATTTGGAATGTAAACAAAGAATATAGAAAATAAAATTATTAAAAAAAAAAAGAATGAATGATCCAGGGAGCATTCTGGTCTCTGTCTGTACCAAGACCTGACCCTGTACCACAGTTCTTCATTACTAACTTCCTCCTGAAGAGAACTGGTCTCCCAGGAGTACTGACACACAGGCTTGCAGGACAGACAAACCACAGTCAGAAACAACAAGACCAGCTAATATGAGAGATAACCAGATGGCAAAAGTCAATCAGAAGAACATAAGCAACAGAAACCAAGGCTACTTGGCATCATCAGAACCCAGTTCTCCCACCACAGTGAGCCCAGGGTACCCCAACACACCAGAAAATTAAGACTCTGATTTAAAATCAGAGCTCATGATGATGATAGAGGACTTTAAGAAGGACATAAATAACTCCCTTAAAGAAATGTAAGAGAACAGAGGCAAAAAGGTAGAAGCCCTTAAAGAGGAAGCATAAAAAATACCTTAAAGAATTACTGGAAAACCCTACCAAACAAGTGAAGGAACTGAACAAAACCATCAAGGATCTAAAAATGGAAATAGAAACAATAAAGAAATCACAAAGGAAGACAACACTGGATATAAAAAACCTAGGAAAGAGATCAGGAGTCATAGAAGCAAGCATCACTAACAGAATACAAGAGATAGAAGAGAGAATCTAAGGAGCAGAAGATATCATAAAAAACACTGACACAGCAGTCAAGGAAAGTACAAAATGCAAAGTGTTCTTAACCTAAAAACATCCAGAAAGTCTAGGACACAATGAGAAGACCAAATCTAAGGATAATATGTATAGAAGAAAGTAAAGATTTCCAACTTTTAGGTCCAATAAATATCTTCAACAAAATTATAGAAAAAAACTTCCCTAACCTAACAAAAGGGATACCCATGAACTTACAAGAAGCTTACAGAACTCCAATAGGTTGGATCAGAAAAGAAATTCCTCCTGTCACATAATAATCAAAACAACAAATGTACTAAACAAAGAAAGAATATTAAAAAAAAGTTAAGGGGAAAAGGTCAAGTAACATATAAGGGCAGACCTATGAGAATTACACCAGACTACTCACCAGACTATGAAAGTGAGAAGATCCTGTACAGATCTCATACAAACCCTAAGAGAACACAAATACCAGCCCAGACTGCTATATCCAGCAAAACTCTCAATTACCATAGATGAAGAGACCAAGATATTCCATGACAAAACAACATTTACACAATATCTTTCCACAAATCCATCCCTACAATGGATAATAGATGGAAAATGCCAATACAAGGGGGAAACTACACCTTAGAAAAAGCAAGAAAGTAATCTTTTTCAACAAACCCAAAAGAAGATAACCACACAAACATAAAAAGGAGATAAAAATAACAGGAAGCAGCAATCACTATTCCTTAAAATCTCTTAATATCACTAGACTCAGTTCCCCAATAAAAAGACATAGACTAACAGACTGGATACATAAACAGGACCCAGCATTTTGCTGCATACAGGAATATACTTCAGTGTCAAAAACAAACACTACCTCGGAGTAAAGGGCTAGAAAATAATTTTCCAAGCAAATGGTCTCAAGAAACAGACTGGAGTACCCATTCTAATATTGAATAAAACCAACTTTCAAACAAAAGTCATCAAAAAAGATAAGGAAGGACACTACATACTCATTAAAGGAAAAATCTACCAAGCAGAACTCTCAATTTTGAACATCTATGCTCCAAATGCAAGGGCACCCACATTCATTAAAAATGTGTACTCAAAGTACACATTGTACCTCGCACAATAATTTTGGGGAACTTCAATACCACATTCTCATCAATGGACAGATCACAGAAGCACAAAATAAACAGAGACATAGTGAAACTAACAGAAGTTATGGGCCAAATGGATTTAACTGATATATAGTTATGATATATCAGTTATTTAACTGATATATAGGATGATATAACATTTCATCCTAAATCAGAAGAATATACCTTCTTCTCAGCACCTCATGGTACCTTCTCCAAAACTGACCATATAATTGGTCACTAAACAGACCTCAACAAATATGAAAGATTGAAATAATCCCATGTCTCCTATCAGATCACTATAAATTAAGATTGGTCTTCAACAGCAACAAGAGAAAGCCCACATACACATGGAAGCTGAACAATGCTCTACTCAATGATACCTTGGTCAAGAAAGAAATAAGGAAAGAAATCAAAGACATTTTAGAATTTAATGAAAATGAAGGCACAATACACCCAAACATATGGGACACAGTGAAAGCAGTGCTAAGAGAAAAACTCATAGCTCTGAGTGCCTCCAAAAAGAAATTGGAGAGAACACACACTAGCAGCTTAACACCACACCTGAAAGTTCTAGAACAGAAGGAAGCTAATACACCCAAGAGGAGTAGATGGCAGGAAATTATGAAACTCAGGGCTGAAACAAAAAGAACTATACAAAGAATCAACAAAACCAGGAGCTGGTTCTTTGAGAAAATCAACAAGATAGAAAATCCTTAGCCAGACTAACCAGAGGGCACAAAGACATTATCCAAATTAACAAAATCAGAAATGAAAATGGAGATATAACAACAGAAACTGTGGAAATTCAAAAATTCATCAGACCCTACTACAAAAGCCTATACTCAACACAATTGGAAAATCTGGATGAAAAGGACAATCTTCTAGACAAATACCAAATACCAAAGTTAAATCAGAATCAGAAAAACCATCTAAACAGTCCCATAACCCCTAAGAAATTCAAGCAGTCATTAATAGTCTCCCAAGCAGAAAAAGCCCAGGACCAGATGGTTTTAATGCAAAATTTTATCAAGCCATCAAAGAAGACCTAATACCAATACTCTTCAAACTATTTCACAAAATAGAAACAGAAGAAACACTACCCAACTCCTTCTATGAAGCCACAATTATGCTTATACCAAAACCACACTAAGATCCAACAAAGAAAGAGAACATCAGACCAATTTCTCTTATGACTATTGATGCAAAAATACACAATAAAATTCTTGCCAACCTAATCCAAGAACACATCAAAATAATCATTCACCATGATCAAGTAGGCTCCATACCAGGGATGCAGGGAAGGTTCAATATACAGAAATACATCAATTTAACCCACTACATAAACAAACTCAAAGAAAAAAAACCCATGTTCATTTCATTAGATGCTGAGAATGCATTTGACAAAATTCAGCATCCCTTCATGTTTAAAGTCTTGGAAAGATCAGGAGTTAAAAGCCAATATCTAACATAGTAATAGCAGTATACAGCAGCCTGTTAGCCAACATCAAACTTAAATGAAGAGAAACTTGAAGCAATCTCACTAAAATCAGATACTGGACAAGGCTGCCCTCTCTCTCCCTATTTATTCAATACAGTACTTGAAGTTCTAGCTAGAGAAATTAGACAACAAAAGGAGGTCAAATGGATACAAATTGGAAAGGAAGAATTATGACTATTTGTAGATGATATGATGATATACTTAAGTGACCCCAAAATCTCCACCACAAAACTCCTATAGCTGATAAACAACTTCAGCAAAATGACCGGATATAAAATTAATGCAAACAAATCAGTAGCCTTCCTATACTCAAAGATAAACAGGCCGAGAAAGAAATTGGGGAAATGACACCCTTCACAATAGTCACAAAAAATATAAAGTATCTTGGTATGATTCTAAACAAACAAGCATGAAAGATCTGTATGAAAAGAACTACAAGTCTCTGAAGAAAGAAATTAAAGAAGACCTCAGAAGGTGGAAAGACACCCCCTGTTCCTGGATTGGCAGGGTTAATATAGTAAAAATTACCATCTTGCCAAAAGCAATTTACAGATTCAATTCAATCCCCATCAAAATTCCAATTCAATTCTTCATAGAGTTAGAAAGGACAATTCTCAAATTCATCTGGAATAACAAAAAACTCAAGATAGCAAAAACTATTCTCAACAATAAAAGAACTTCTGAGGCAATCGCCCTCCCAGACCTCAAGTTTTACTACAGAGCAATAGTGATGAAAACTGCATGGTATTGGTACAGAGACAGGCAGGTAGATCAAGGGAATAAAATTGAAGACCCTGAAATTAACGCACATACATATGGTCACTTGATCTTTGACAAAGGATCTAAAACCATACAGTAGAAAAAAGACAGCATCTTCAATAAAATGGTGCTGGTTGAACTGGAGGTCAGCATAAAGGAGTTCGATCCATTCTTATCTTCTTGTGCAAATCTTAGGTCCAAGTGGTTCAAGGACCTCCACACAAAACCAGATATGCTGAAAATAATAGAAAAGAAAGTGGGGAAGAGTCTTGAGCACATGGGCACAGGGGAAATGTTCATGAACAGAACACCAATAGCTTATGTTCTAAGATCAAGAATTAACAAATGGGTCTCCTAAAATTACAAAGCTTCTCTAAAGCAAAGGATACTGTCAATAGGACAGAATGGCAAACAACAAATTAGAAAAGATCTTTACCAACCCTGCATCTGATAGAGGGCTAATATCCAATATATACGAAGAACTCAAGAAGTTAGACTCCAGAGAACCATTTAACCCTATTAAAAATGGGGTACAGAGCTAAGCAAAGAATTCTAAACTGAGGAATACCAACTGACTGAGAAGCACGTAAAGAAATGTTCAACATCCTTAGTCATCAGAGAAATACAAATCTAAACAACCCTGAGATTCTACCTCACACTAGTCAGAATTGCTAGGATCAAATACTCAGGTGACAGAGGTGATGGCAAGGATATGGAGAAAAAGAAATGGTCCTGTACTGCTGGTGGGATTGCAAGCTGGTACAACCACTCTGGAAAACAGTCTGTCATTTCCTCCAAAAATTGGGCATAGTATTACATAGTATAGCATGTCCACATACTAGAGGACCCAGCTATACCACTCCTGGGCATATACCCAGAAGATTCTGTAACATGTAATAAGGACACATGCTCCACTATGTTCATAGCAGTCTTATTATATTTATAATATCCAGAAGCTGGAAAAACCCAGATGACCCTCAACAGAGTAATGGATACAAAAATGTGGTAAAAAGAATGAATTCATGAAATTCTTAAGCAATGTATAGATCTAGAAAACACAATACTGAGTGAGGTAACCCAATCACAAAAGAACACACATGATATGCACTCATTGATAAATGGATATTAGCCCAAGAGCTTGGAATACCCAAGATACAATTCATAGACCAAATGATCCTCAAGAAGAAGGAAGACAAAAGTACGGATACTTTGGTCCTTCTTAGAAGGGGGAACAAAATACCCGTGTGAGGAGAAACAGAGATGAAGTGTGGAGCAGAGACTGAAGGAAAGGCCATCCAGAGACTGCTCCACCTGGGGGTTCATCCCATATACAGTTACCAAACCCAGACACTACTGTGGATGCCAGCCAACAAGTGCTTGCTGACAGGAGCCTGATATAGCTGTCTACTAAGAGGTTCTGCCAGTACCTGACAAATACAGAGGTGGATTCTCTCAGCCAACCATTGAACTGAGCACAAGGTCCCCAATGGAGGTGTTAGAGAAAGGACTGAAGGAGCTTGAAGCCCCATATGATGAACAACAATATGAACCAATCAGTTCCCCCCAGAGCTTCCAGGGACTAAACCACCAACCAAAGAGTACACATTGAGGGACCCATGGCTCCAGCTGTAAATGTAGCAGATGGCCTTGTTGTACATCAAAGGGAGGAGATGCCTTTGGCCTTGAGATGGCTTGATGCCCTGGTGTAGGGGAATGCCAGGACAGGGGAGAGGGATTGAGTGGGTTGGTGAGCAGGGGAAGGGGGGATGGGATAGAGTGTCTTTAGAGGGGAAACCAGGAAAGGGGAAAACATTTGAAATGTAAATAAAGAAAATAACACTAATAAAAAAGAATAAATGATCCTTTGATAACCTAGTCAAATAATATTATGAAAATATTTATTGCCACTCTGATAAGATCTGGTTTACAAGTCGGCTATTTAATGTAAAGGGAAAAGATCTTCAGATTGTGTAGCAACAAATAGTTTTTTCAAAATTATCTTTCTGGTTAAGGTCTCAGGGTCTGTTTGTTTTGTTTTGTATTGTTTTCAAGACAGTATTTCTCTGTGTAGCTCTGGCTGTCCTGGAACTTGCTCTGTATACCAGGCTGGCCTCGAACTCAACAATCTACCTGTTTCTATTTCCCAAATGCTGAGTTTAAAGCTGTGTGTCACCACTGCCTGGCTAGGTCTCAGTTCTTAATCGTGTTAAGGTGTAAGCCCTGTGTGTTTCAAGATCTCAGGTGACTGTGTTCTGTCTGAGCAGATATCATAAAGTACTTTTCATATTACATAGCACATAGTAGGTACTCAGTAAATATTTATTGCTCTTTTTCTGTAATTGTTGTTAATAACATGCTTGAAAGCATGCTCAGAACACATGCTTACTGAACTGGGTAATTATCATACAGAAATCACAGGTGACAACTAAATCTAACATGAGAGAGTACCTATTCTCCTGTTCTCATTTTGGATTGTCATGTGGAATCATTGTGAAAAAGAATGCTGGAAAGAATAGCAGAGAAATTATTCTTAAACATCACAAGTCAAGTGGATTAACTGATAAGCCTTCAACCATTTCCCCACCTCTGCCTCTCCTTGTGCCATTAGCTACAGTGGGATGTAACCAAAAGTACATCCTCAATGAAATCAAAAGTTGAAAATAAAAAATGACATAATAACAGAATTATTTTCAATTTGATATTTTTATGTGCACTGGTGTTTTGCATGCATGTATGTCTGTGTGACAGTGTCGGATTACCTGGAACTGAAGTGATAGACAGTTGTGAGCTGCCAGGTAGGTTTTGGGAATTGAACCCAGGTCCATTGGAAGAACAGCCAGTGCTATTAACCACTGAGCCCTCTCTGCAGCCCAACAGAATTCTTTGGTGGAAGGCGAGAGGTGAGATGACCAGACATTTCCACGCACCTGGCATAAAGCAAAGGACTTCCTATATGGTTCATTAAAACCGCAGGGAAGGAGAGAGAGAGAGAGAGAGAGAGAGAGAGAGAGAGAGAGAGAGAGAGAGAGAGAGAGAGAGAGAGAGAGAGAGAGACCCTGAATGTTTTCTATTAAATAAGGCTAGGGAATGGAAATTGACTTTATACTTATTAAAAATGTGTAAAATGCTATACATAAGTTGAAGTATAATCTTTATAGCTAAAACACAAGACTCATAGAAATATATAGCAAATGCTTTTCAAAGGCTTATTAATTCATTAATGAAGAAGACGGTGAGAAAGCCATCACTCAAAGAGCATTTTGAGAAACGAGGCATGTGCAGGCACTAATAGAGAAATGTGAGGCTGACATGGCTAGGTCAGATATGAGAGAATTAATGCTCCACAGGGCAGCAAAAGCTGCGACCTTTGGAGTTATCTTTGCTACTAGACTGCAATCATCTGCATCTCCGCTGCTCTGATTACTCGATCACATGAAATCTCACTGAATTTGAGCCCTTAATTAATCACAAGTAGCAAAGTCAATGAAGATAAAATCCCAGGATCATTAATTATCCTCAGGTCATCTTGGCAGATGATACCTTTGTACACTGGAAAGACATGCCATATTCTAAGATTCAAATAATTTTTCTTAACAATGTTCTCTTTGAGTGTGTTATATTGGAGTCATGTGTGGCAGCACACAACTGTAATCAAAGCCCCTGAGAAGGGGATGCAGAAGGATCAGGAGTTCAAGGTCAGCCTGAGTTTTCAAACCTACCTTGGGTGACAGGAGACTATATATACATGTGTGTGTGTGTGTGTGTGTGTGTGTGTGTGTGTGTGTGTGTTTGTGTGTGTGTTTGTGTCATGTGTGTGTGTGTTTGTGTCGTGTGTGTGTTTGTGTCATGTGTGTATGTGTGTATGTGTGTGTGTGTGTGTGTGTGTGTGTGTGTGTGTGTATGCATATACACATGTATATATAAAACAGAAGACTGCAGAGATGGCCTAGAGGTTGAGGAGTATGGCTCAGAACCTACCACCTATGTAACAGGCTGTGTGTCCTTACAAATCTGCCAGTGCCTATGCCTCCAGCCCTAAGAGGATTGAAGGATGGTGGAGTCAGGAGTATTTCTGAGGCTTATAGCTTCCAACTAAACCAAGAACAAGCCCAGCATTCAGAGAGAGAGAGAGACCCTGCCTCAAAGGAATAGGAGGAGGACACCAAGGACCCTCTTCTACACACACACACACAAACAAACAAACATACACAAACATGCATTCATATACTCTCATACTTAAACACAATCACATAAATAAACACACACATACACACACATAAAAGATTTAAAGAAGTTAAAAAAATTCTGTTAGATTCTATTTTTGTGAGTGAAATTCACAGATACTTTCATATCCATCATGATCCTGAGTGAACAGAAAATTTGGACATCACTGAGAATGTGTAGCATTCCTGTTTGGTTTGGTTGGCACCATCTGTCAGGGCTGGGTAAGTTGTCTCCTTCACCAAATACCAAGGTGTTCAGGATCAGGAGAAGTTCCTGGATTTCAGTGTTGACTTCCCATATCACAACTTTGTACTGTCTGGAGATTCCATCTCCATTCTGAGGTCACAGGACTGATAACCCCAATAAACAACTGAAGTGGAGAAAATTATCCTTAATCAAGACCCACTTTCAAGTTCTAAAAACACTGAGCCTGGGTCCAGGTCATGAAAACCTCCCTGGCTGAGCCTAGCTGAGCCCTGGGCTACAGAGAATGCCATTATTCTAGACAAGTAGAAGTCACCTTTTGGAGTTGTCTCTGGAGCAAAGCAAAAACACCATCTCCTTCTAAAAGTAATTGAGAACTACAAAATGTCAACATACTTACAAAAGGGTCTAAAAAGATCTGCACCAAATCTGATCCCCCATCCTAGACACAGTTTGTGCTATTCTGTCCTGAGACAAGTAGACCAGTAAGTGCAAGGAGTGGGGCTACAGTGGGTCTGTCATGTTTCCCTAGGCTTTAAGAATCTGAGCTGACAAAGACACATTAAAAATACATTTAATTTTGAAAAAATGCCGCAAAGATATCAATCAACTGTCTAGAGGAATAGAACACACAGCCACACACACTCACACACACTCACACACACACACACACACACACAAGCAGGGAAATATATATGAATATTTATTGTATTGTCCTATGAAATACTGGGAGTTCCAGAACTAGTGATATGGCCCTAGGCCAATGCTGAAAACCTGGAGCTCCTTAAAGAGCCACTGAAGTCTGACTCAAAGGCTGAAGAAGAGTCTGGTGTCCATGGCCATAGGCAGCTTTCTCTTCTGCCATCCAAGCCTCTAACCTTTTGGATGGGGATGCCAACATTCGGTGGTGTCACCATGTCAGTTACAACCAGATGTCATTGTCTCTGGAAAGACTCTCACACCAGGTGTGCCTGGCTAATTTCTGAGATGTATCTTGGTCCAATCAAGGCTGACATCGGTAAAGTGAGGACAATAAGGACATGGACCAGAAACCCAGCCTTAAGCACAGTGGTATCCAGTGCTAGAAAACAATAATTATAATGCATCCAAATCCTATTTGCTGATAGCTCTGAACTATGTGAAGAGTTTGTTTCCAGATCCACAGAGGGAAACTAAACATACTAATAAGGTCTTTGACACATGTGTCTTTCAAACCAAATTGGTGTTTTTTATATTTTTCTATGATTTAATATCATCACTTACTAATAGCCAAGGCAATAATGCTATGTGATATTATATACCAAGGTATCTAAAATATGGCTGTTCTAACTGTGTGCATGATTAGAGTCTATAGCATGAACCTTATCAGTCTTTTCGCTGATCTCATTATTTTGTTCCACTCTTGGAACAAAGGGACCTATTCAAGACATATATAAACATTTACATACATTAATATTTTTATCTGTGCTCCATCTGGTACCCAACACATAACAGGTACTAATTACTATTTGACAATCAGTGCTAGTGAGTGTCAAATAGTGTTTTGCAAAGGGGGAGCACCTAGAGCCACAGTACAGCAAACATGGCCAGAATGGATTCTTTGGACCCAAAAGGATGCACATCACCTCCTCTGCCCATGTTAAAATATCTTGTATGTGTAACGTCTTTCCTGTACTTATGATAGTCTCACCAGAATACCTTATCCATGCCTGTACTAACTGTTGATACTTAACTGTTCAAGGTCTTTATATAGCTCATGTCTCAGCTGAGATTTAATCCTGAATAACCAATCCTTTACTGTTCTTTAATAAGTAACAAAGGTCTTGCCCTTTGCACACAAAGTCCAGGAATACTCCTGTAAATATTCTGGCACCTTTGATGGTGGAGCGTGTAGAAGCTCACAGCACTGAAATCCTCAAGAAGCAATTCCAACCATACCAGATCTAGGTCATGTTAATGACCTGAATTTTCATCATAAATGATCATCTTGGTGAACGAGTGGTATACCAAAGAGGCTCCTGAGCATTCCTTAGTCAGTCCTCCGTGGACCAGGACACACTGAGCGTATGCCACATCCCTGCCACTACATTGCCCATATGCACAAACACATTCCATATGAGGGTTGTTTAAGTCATGCCAACTAGAGAGTTGGAAACCAAAGGGCAGTAAGTTGCACATTCTTCAAGGGCCACTTACTGTTGCTGTCTCTTCCCAGATTAAACATCTGGCAAACCTCTGTATTGCAGCTTGGTTATCACCCCAGAGACTGGTGAATACACTGTGCTCCATATCCTTCTTATCTTTTCAGTAACATTCCCTAAGGGTGGGAAAGCAGGGTCTTCCTAGGAGTACATCCACAGGCTAAGTACCTCAATAGATAGCAATATCTGCATCATATCTTCCCCTTGATTCTCACAGCAATGCCATCTCCTGGGCCGGAGACAGCAGGCTAAAAGCAATAGCTCCCACAATGACCTGTTAAAGGGTTGCTCTATTTTTCTGTTTCTAATATATTAGAGACATATTTTGTGAAATAATATTGAAATACTATTTTAATTACATTTTTATGGTACACATACAAAATATAAGCCCAAGTTTCTATTACTATATTCAGGGAAGCTATGTGTTTCCTTTTCTTCAAAAAATTTGTGTATTTGCTATTTATTTCTAAATATTACACATGAGAAACTAGTGTCAATCAAGGAATAGTATTTTAAATAGCTCAGATCTAAAAGAGTCTGGCAGCTTCCTTAGACCCTTAGACAACCCATTCTTCTTCTTCTTCTTCTTCTTCTTCTTCTTCTTCTTCTTCTTCTTCTTCTTCTTCTTCTTCTTCTTCTTCTTCTTCTTCTTCTTCGACAGCCTGCTTGAGAACAAGCCTTGAACACAGAACCAAATGTCTAGATTTTGTGGATCCAGTTTGCATGGTGTGTCACTGATAATACATATAGAGCATATAAGAAAATTATATACAACCCAAGAGAGAAAATATACTTACATGAGCTGCATGCATCCACAGGTTCTTCATGGTACGAGAGATCCAACATCCGAATGTTATTCTGACCCCAAGTGTGTACCACAGCACACACTTGCCCACACTCAGACATACATACACCCCCAACACAACATAAACAAACATAAATCAATGTAAAATAGTTGTAAAAGCTTGCAAAAATATTAAGAATATATGCAAATTATATACATATGTACAACAGAATTTCACTTAGCTATAAGGAATAATTAAAATATGTCATTTGCAGAAACAAACACTTGGAACTGGAGTTGATCATTCTAAGACTGAAAAAAATATCCCATTTTTCTCTCATATGTAAATATGCAGAAGATAGTTATAATGGGAGAAAAATTGATCTAATGTAAGGGGAAAGAAAGATTATTAACAAGGGATTAAAAACAAAAAATAGTGTTATATATATGTGTGTATATATATATACACATATACTAATGTTAGCTACACATATATAACATGAAATCATAGGTAGATCTATGGTGTGGGTGGAAGAGACCAATTGTCTATAGGGGAGGAGGCATGGGAAGGACAATAGGTAGGGAAATAACAGCAAATTATGATATGTATAAAAAGATGTTATACTGAAAGTCATTATTTTGTACACTGAAAAAATATATAATGTACATATCACTGCACTGCTGATTGTAATAGCGAGTATGACGTTACTTAGGTTGAAGACGAGTTTCAAAATAAAATCCCCTCTATACCAGACAAAACTCTCATCCTGCACAGCCGATTCCAGCTCCAGGCCCTGAAGACAAGGGATTTGTGTTTCCATGAAAGGCAGATGCTAAGCAAGGCTAGAGCAGGTAGAAGAGCCAGGATGCATACCTAGTCCAGTGGTTAGCTTTAACCCATAACTGACCAGTTCTTAATTCACCAAAGTTGCTCTTTCTTCTTCCTGGGGTAGCTTAGATTTCTAAATTCTGGAATTCTTACTGACTGGCCCATCCCCAAACACCTCCTACACATGGAGACCTTGCTGCCACTGTCACGGTCATCTTCCACTTCCTCCTAGATGAATGTTTTGCAGTCTCTGCAGAAAGTGTACTTGACTCCCGTGAACCTCCCCACAGCCCAGGTATCTCGCCAATCATCCTCAGATTTGTTTACTTGAAATGTAAAATTGAGATTTGACAATCTATTTTGATCTGAGGGGATGGGTTTTTTGTTTTGTTTTGGTTTTTGTATATAAAAATATAAGCTTAGATGGATATAACCCAGTATAATTTATTCTTTCCTGCTCCTCACGTGCAACCTGAGGTCCTATTTCTCTAAGGAAAGATTCTTTCATTACTGCATTGTCCCAGCCACACTGCTCCTTCTTCGCTGTTTATAAAAACACTTCTGGGAAATTAAAACAAGATATGCTATTTTCCAGAGAACCTAAGCTTAGGCAGACAGCACTGTCTTAAGTACGATTGGAAACTCAAAACCTAGCCAAAACCTAGTATCGTGATTAGCAGACATTGTGTAAATAGTTAATTATGATGATGGAGATGTCTAAACCCACCTACACATCAGGAAAACGAAAAGAAAAGCAAGCCAGTCAGTTCTGAAGCCTGCAGACCCAGCTCCCCAACAATGCTGTCTGATACTGCACATGGGGACCTTCCAAGCCCTTTCGTCTGCCCAATTTAGGCCTGGAAAGCCATGACCTCCTATTTTTCATATTTGATTTGGACTGGGACCTGCGGTTGAAATCTGAGATCATTACCCCTTCTGTTCAGCATCCTCCCCTGTGCCTCCCTAACTCTGTTATTTCTCCTATTAATATCTCATCAACATTGGGCAGGTGCTTCCGGGAGGGAGGTTCCTCATTAACAAGTTGTCAGTGGGACACAGCCAGATTCCCAGGGCTAAAGAGAATCTGCAGGCGGAGGAGGCAACACACTTGGAGAAATAATCTTACTTTCTACAGGGTTTTTCTGAGTTTTCTTATCAAACTCAGATATGGACTTACCTGTCTGACTTGCCAAAACTTTCTCAGAACTTCCTCCTGTTTCAGCCAGTACTTGCTCTCAAATTAAATCTATTTTTAATGCGCCATGAAATATCTGAATCAGCAGTTTTTAAATACTCAATATATCTTTAAATGCCAACAGACAACAAGTATAGCAGGTGTTTAATTGTGGTTTAAAGATCTACATTGTTCACATTTTACAATCACAATTAAAATTAAGCAATAACACCAAAGGAGTTCCGGTACACAGCAATAATACTTACCCGTATAGTGAAATTGATAAGGACCCAGATATAATGGTGCCCATTGTAGTAACCCTGTGGTGACTGATTGCTATTCTGCTGTTAGCAAACAACCAAGAAATACTTTATTTTTTCAGAATTATCAATTTGTTTCCAGGGTATGTGAACAATGGAAACCTTAAGGGAGAACGCAATAGTTAGCGAGGTATTAAAACAGTTATATAACTAATAAAAACGCTAAATCAACTTAGATATGCAGCAGTGTGTCATTTCCATTTTAATAAAAAAGTACATTATTCTCTTCCCGAAATTACAAAATTTTATTTTTTTTTTACTCCGTGCCAACATATTTGGAAAGTAAAAAAGTCATAAATCTATGGTTTCTGGAATTGTCGTTTATGTGATTCTGTAGTCCTTAAAAAAGATAGAATAAAAACAGGCATTTTCATAAAACGATCGATTTGAAAAATTATTTGCATTCTCCGCTTGCAATTTTTTTTTCGTTGGGAGGTTGGAGGAGGAGCACAGGGACTTATAAATAAAACACATTTGATTTTCATAGCATCCTTGTATGCTGTGTGTGTGGCGGCCTCTGAATGCCTGCTCAGAAAGGCTGTGCATGGGGCTGTCTTACTGAGAAAAGCGCTCCAGCCTCCACTGTGCAGGCTACAGGATAACAAAGGCCCAGGCGGAGGGTCAGACTCCTGTTCAATTAAGTCCATGCCTTGGCCAGATGGGAGACAGTCTGGACACAGAGCCAGAGGGCTGTGACAGCTCACATTTATAGGCCTGAGCTGCCTTGGAACTCATGACTGCAAATCTGGGCAGCAATGATCACATCTTACATCAGCCAGTTTAGATGCATTCATTTCTAGCACACAGAAAAAGGCATATCAACAGGGACCAGGGATGGTTTCCAGAACCCTTGATAATTCTTGTGGGTTTATTGCCTGGGTTCAATGAATGTCTTCCCATGAGGAAGAGTTAGCCTCTGGAAGAGCCTAGGGATAGTATCTTGGAACTGCAAGATCATTTCAGAAAACCTGAATAAAGGTTAGAGGAAGGTCAGAGACAGATAGAAGCAGCAAATTCATCCCTGGTACTGGGTCTCATTCTGACAGCAAAGCACTAAACTGAGCTGTGCTCCCATGAGCTATGTATGCTCCCATGTATAAGTTCTTGTTCTAGACCACTTGAAACCAAATCTCTGGGGATAGGGCATGTGCCCCCTAGGTTTTATGTTCCTGTGTGTGTGTGTGTGTGTGTGTGTGTTGCATATGTGGGAGCATGCATATCATGATATAAGTGGAGGTCAGAGGACAACTTTGTGGAATCAATTCTTTCCTTCAACCTTGATGAGGGTTTCAGATACCAAACTCAGGTAGCCAGTCTTATATAGCAAGTCCCTTACCTGCTTAGCTGCCTCAGCTGGCTCCCCTTAGGTGATTCTGACACAACAATGTGCTCCACCAAGGAATTAAGGCCCATTTTATTCAAATTAGTGCACATTTTATAATTTTATTCAATGAAACGCTTTTTTGTATGTTATTACTGATACAATTCTCTTTTTTGTTCCCAAATATTCAAGTGAAGTTGTAATGAACCAAGATCATGGGCCATATTTATTCTCTGACTTAACTGTTTGGAGGGTTGTATAAACTCTAGAGAGAGGAGGATCTAACTCAATATAAATTTGCAAACTAAGGTTTGGGAAGTAATGCACTACTACCTTTACCTGTGCAGCATACATGAAGCAAAATGTAGTGATAGAATATTCTTGATACTTTTCAATAGAAAATCAGGAAATATGAAATGGCTGAGTCTGAGAAGAGTCTACTATAACAATGACAGCCCCTGGTGACTATCATACATTTACATATGCACGTATTCATTCAGAAAATTTTGTTGAATGTTATACAAGCAAGCCCCTAACTTAGCTATCTCAAACAGATATAAAGCTGAGATATGATCCTTGTGCTCTTGGGTCCTCAGGCTGATGACAGAGAACAGCATGAATCACAGCACAGCCATGAAGCCCTGTGATGACTGCTCAGAAGGGACTATGGTTCTGTTTAAGCAATGGAAAGTGATCTTCACCTAAATTCAGGAAAGAGACACCCACAACTGAGAGCGTGCGGAATGAATGGGTGTTTACCAAACAGAGAAGGAGCATCCATCACAGAGAGACCAGTGGGTATGATGTCCAGTGGTGTGTAGAGACAAAGCACTCTGGAAGACTTGAGAGGGGTTAATGAGACCGAAATGAAAGAGAAAATGGAGGTAGAACAGGCAGAAGGCAAGCATAGGCAAGAAGTTTGTAAATAGAATTTTATTCATCATCTTATACAGAATTTGCTTGATTTCCATTGTGCAAATGAAAAACCAAAGCCCAGAGTTTAGCTAGCAAACCTGGTGTTGTGTTGTTAGAAAACAACTGGAAGTTAGGCTAACCCGCTGCCCTGAGTTATCCTTTTACTCATACCATGCCAAGGGCCCTGTTCATAGATACAAAGAAGCTCTAAGCATGATCTCTGTATGCCATTAGGTGGGTCACATAATCCTTGTTCATCACACCAATCAGCACCACGCTCAAGAGCATGAACTCAAGTCTACCAGTAATGGATGGAGCAGAGAAACTTATTCAACACATTGAGCTATCAATAACCAAATGCAAAGGAGCTTCCAGATGTTAGAGGAATTGAAGAACATACAAGGCAGCCGCCACAAGCCTTACCTAGCAAAGTCTCTTTATATTCTTAGTGTTTGCTTATATTGCATCATGAAAGAAACATAAAACAATATAAGCAAGGAGAATCTTTTATTATTTCAAATAATATAAGCTCCAGAGCTGGGGAATAGCCCAGGTAGTAGAGCCCTTGCCTAATAGACCAGAACCCTGGGTTCCATCTCCAGCACCACACAAACCAAGCACAGTGGCACATGACAGCATTTGAAAGGTAGCAGTAAAAAGATCAGACATTAAAGGTCATACACCACCACATAGTAAGATTAAGGTCATCCTGAACTACACAGGAAACTGTCTCAACAAAAAAAAAAAAAATCACGAGGACTGGAGAGATGAGTCTGTTATTAAGAGCAGTGGTTGCTCTTCCAGAGAACCTGGATTCAATTCTCCAAGTACCCACATGGCAGCTCACAACCATTCAGTTACAAGGCATCCAAGATGCCCTCTTCCGACCCCCAGGACATTAAGTACAAATGTGGTCCACCAAGATACATGTAGAAAACATTCATACACAAAATAATAAACACATTATTTTGAAACAACTAAATTAAAAATTAATGTATATTCAGAAGCAGGAAGTAGGCAGTCTGTCACCTTTGACTCACTGACCTTGACCTCCATGACCTTCTATCATACACAAATGGATCAGCCATCAGCCAATGGGAAGAGTTAAGTTTTCTTATGTCAGAGCAAGCCAACATTTTCCCCAGACACCTCAGGTCACAATGTAGCGGGGTGCAGGATCACCCACCTCCAACAACTGTCTGGGGCAGGTGAGATGACCACGCATGCCTTAAAGTAATCAGAACTTTTGTTTCTCAAAATGGGCTCAGTATCCCTTGAATGGTGGTTTCCAAATTCTATCTGGAGTTCTATCTGTAAAGACTTGGTGAAATTTTATCTGAGGTGAATCTTCTATACAACAAGTCCCTTTTTTTTCTACATGCATTGGTGTTTTGCCTACATGATATCTGTATGAAGGTGTCAGATCCCCTAGAACTGGAGCTACAGATGGCTGTGAGCTGCCATGTGGGTGGTAGGAATTGAACCCAGGTCCTCTGAAGAGTCATCAGTGATCTTAATCACTGAGCCATCTCTCTAGCCCCAAGTGCAAGTCTCTTTTGCTTAACTTGCTCAGAAATCTCACCATCTAGGCTGCAGGAACAAGTTGCATGAAGTTCATTGATGCTACACTGGATACTATCAACATGGTGTAGGTAAGGCAGCAGCAGGCAATGGACAGGTAGGAGGAGGGCAGTCCTGGACCTATTCTTTTCTGAGAAAAAGAAGGTAGGACCTAATTCTAGATGTTAAGCTACCCCTGTGGAGAAAGTATCAGGCATGCAGTTGCATCCCTGGCTTTCCAGTGCCTACACTAAATGGCCCATACCAGAGGGTCAGTAACTCTCCCAGGACAGCAAGCCTTAAATCCAAAGATAGAGTTTATATTATTCCAAGAGGCCATGGTTTGAATATGAAGTATCCTTCACATGCTCATGTGTTTGAATCCTTGGTCCCCTACTGGGATTGCTATTTTGGGATGCTATAGAACCTTTGGGGTGAGACCTAGCCTACAGATGTAGGTCACCAGGAGTGGGCCTAGGAAGCAATATTCACTTCTAGTTATAGCCTCTTTGCTTCTGGGTCAGCTAACACTCTGTCCCCAACACTAATAACCAAGCCAATCTCATGCCATTCATGTCATAGTGGACTAATAGGTGCAGGGTGAGCCAAAATAAAACCCTTCCTCCCTTAAGTTGCTTCTTCCAGGTACTTTGTCACAATGAAAAAAGTAATGAATATATTTACTAATCAATGGAAGCAAAATCATGATATACGCATATGGCACAATTCATTGTTTCACCCCAGGGATGAGCATGAAGCTAGGACCATGCAAGAGTCTTCTATATATAAGGACAGCACTAGAAGCACATCTGTCCCTCTCAAAGTAGCTCATAAAGCAGACAGACAGGCCACCTGGTGTCTTTTCTGTGGTTTAGTGGCAGGTGCCATTGAAGCTCCATGGGTAGTGAGTGACCTGCAAACCTCATTCAGGCTTAAAGAGTCCTGTGCATCTTATTGGCAAACAGGGCCTATATTTTCTACACACTAGACCTTTTAGTAACTTTGCACCCTGTCTCTACAGGTATCTACCTCTTCATGAGCCTTTCATAGTTCCTACAGATTTGTCATGAGTTTGTAAAAGGCTACTCAACTACAGGACAGTCCAAAGTGCCGGTTAAACACACCCATGTGGGCTCCCTTATGGCTCATCTCCAATACTCAGGAGTTCTGTGGCTGGCTTTACCTCCCCAAGTCCTAGTTTCTTCATCTAGAATATCGCAATTCTTTTAGAGGTTATAAGAATTAGGTGAGAGAATGACTTAGAGAGTGAATGATCATAGTAAGTACTTAGCAAACATCAAGTGTGTCAGTGGGGAAAGAGCTGAGGCAAAAACAATAGGCCAACAGAAAAGACAAACACCCTAAGACATACACAAAGAAAAATGCTCTCTTGAAATGAGGTTCTAGTGTTGAAGGACTCTGGGATTGCAGAGGTGAAAGAATTCTCAGAAACAGCATAGAACCTCTCACGTTTTTAAGACTCTGTCCATTCACCCAACACACATTTATTGGCTACTTACTATGGTTTAGATACTGTAGAGGACTTTAAGACCTCATGCTCAGTATGTCCCATTCATAAATTGCTTATCTTGACACCATTAGATCCAACAACAGCATTTCTGATTAAGAAAACTGTTCTGGAGAGTCAGTTGAGTTCATTCATTCCAGTAAACTTACCTATTCCACAAAATGCTTCCATGTTGACTCTTCGATCTGCAGACTGGCCCAGAACCATTTGATACACACTTGGCTTGATTCAGCGTGACTTTGTTTTCAGAGTGTTAGGCCTGCTGTACTTCTGTGTCCCTGTGACCAAATTATCTGATACAGACAACTTAAGGGATGAAAGATTTATTTTAGCTCAAAATGTCAGAAGGCTGCAGTCCTTCACAGTAGGGAAAGGTTGGCAGAGAGACTCCATCCGAGGCAATGGAAGTATGAAGTAGTAGCTGTTGGCATCCATGAAGACAGGAAGCAGAGAGAGCAGGAGCCAGGTTCAAAGAACTGACCCCATCCCAAGCTAAACTTCACCTCCTAAAGTTTCTAAATACTCCCAAATAGTGCCACTGACTTGTCGAACAAGCATTCAAAACCCAAGGCTGTAGGGTCACTTCAGACTCAGTCTCTTTCGGTTTGAATGTGAAAATATTCCCCACAGGATTATGTGTCTGACAGTTGTTGTTTTGGTGATATGTGAGAGTTTAGGACTTGCGACCTTACTGGCAGACATAGGGCTTTCAAGACAGGTGTATGGGGTATAACTGGGCACTGGTTCTGGTCCAATTTCTCTTATTCCTGATCATCTAAGATATGAGGTGTTCTTCCAGTCCCTGTTATCACTATTAGCTCTTCTATGGTTTCCTACCATAGTGGACTGTTGACTTCTCAAACCTGGAGACAAAACAAATATTCAATTTAGTTCCTTCTTGTCAGGGAATTTGACCACAGAAACACAAGAAGTAACTTAGACAATAGGGGTGGCCCACATCCTAAGAGCCATGGCAGAGACCCCTCAGCCAATGTGACTGTGTATGGACTGTGTAAATTTGGTCACATCATCTACAGTAATGTTTCAATGGTCCAAAAGAGTTATGTGTAAAAGTGTAGTCTAGGATAGAGGACAATACTCCTCTTAGCAGGGAACAATGAAGGCACATGGTAAAGAATCTAAGATTTGCTATGTTGAAGGGACCCTTGTCTCTGACATCAAAGCCTTCCAACTCTAGTCACAACAGTCCTCCCAGACAAGCAAGCAAGGTTGATTTCCTGTAGAATTTTACAGAAATGTAACCTGAGATTGTAAGGAAATATATGGTAAGGGCTCAAAGCATTAGAAAAAGTGCTGAAAATACATGATTGGGTACAAATGACTCCTGATTCAACATGGGGAAGATATCGTCAATAAAACCAGAAGGCAAGCAACAACTAAACTGGAACTTTCTGTGGTTTGCCTAATTTGGAAGTCAACAGACAAGAGAGAAGATGATTGCTATCATCCAGAGACTTTTGTCGAAGTGTACACAGTAACCTTTGGCAAAAGAAAGAGAATAATTCACTTCATGAGTTTAACAAAGAAAGAAGAAAAGCAAAATTCTGATAGGAGAGTGGCATCCAGTGGTTAGGGGATAACTTGCACTCAGGCACAGCTGCAGGCACCCAGTTGTGGCTGTTGTTGGTTAACCACTTTCCTGGGGAGTCTAAGAAGACTACAGGAAGGGGCCAGAACCAGCCTAGATCCCATAAAAGGGAAGAACTCCACAAACAAGGACAAAGACAAGAACAGTCACACTCCTCCCAGAAGAACTGGATCCTCCTGAGTCCCATCTCCTAGTCCAATTGATTCTACCAGGTTGTTATCATTCCTGGTACCAATCATACTCAGAGCTGGGTCTCACTAATGTGACATAATTCAGGAATGACAAGACCACAGCATAACAAGTTAGGTTAGAATGCAAATGGCTGCTTTCAAGCAATGATCCTCAAGGTGGACAAGAGCATCAGCATCCCTGGACAACAGATGACAGCACAAACAGAGCTCAGGCCAGACCTCTGGAATCAGGAGCCCAGTATCTACCAGGTCATTCTGAGAGCCATTGTTGCAAAATACAGTGTGTTCTGAAGACAGGAGGCTCCCTCGTAGACATACATCTCCAGCTGGACATCGAAGGAGATGGAGAATGGGGAAACAGCACACTGTACACACTGGCAAATTAAGTTGCTCACTTAAGGGCCATTGAAGCAAACACCTGGACAAAAGAAGCAAGAGCTTCCAAAAGCTGGGAAGAAATAGACCAGCTAAATCTGATGTCCTTAAAATTGGAAACAAAATGTTTAGACTCAAAAATTTAAAAAAAAAAAGGTTGTACTCATTACAATACAAAATTGAACATTTTTATTCTGGGGAATGAATAGAGCAAGACAATCGGAAAAACAGTGTCTTAGAGTTTCTATCGCTGCCACAACGACCCTAGTTTGTATCAAGTTGACACAAGACCAGTGAGTACAGACACAGATGATATCAATTCCCTCAGATGTGACCCCCAACTTGTATCTTCTTTTGAAAAGATATTATTGGGCAGTAAAGCAGTATAAAAGCAAGAGCAAGCTATCCAAGTAATAACTGGAATGAGAATAGTCAGCCAATAAGACCCAAAGAGGAGAAGGGATGCCACTTAACGGCTTGCAGGGCCCTAGCCAAGATCATTTCTCCCCATCTTGTTTTCTGTACCCATCCCTTGAACCTCATTTCTAGGGCAGCTGCTTTTGGGCAACTGAAGTGCTCTGTACAGAGAGGCCTTTGCTGCTAACCCTGCCTAACTCAATCCCCCATATACTTGCCCAAGTGTGTTGGTCAGCTTAATGACCAAATTAACACAATCTGCAGTTATCCAAAAAGAGAGTCTTGATTGTCTACATTGGATTGGCCTATGGGCAAGTATATGGGGGGTTGTGTTTCAGTTTTTAATATACTTTATTATAAAACAATCTTGCAAACAAATACAAGCAGTATATACCCCAAAAACCAGATCTTTACAAATTAAAGTCTTTACAAATTAAAGAATTCACATACAGTTGGAATTGGTATTTGGAACAATGGTGAGGAGGGATGAAATCCTTGAACTAGCTTTGAACCCTGTTATCAATCACTACAAGAGCCCAAAGAAAGGCAGGTTTAGCCTTAAAGGGCTCTCTGTACAAAATTCCAGTTGACATCAGTGCATTACAGCCTTAGACCTACCCAGCCTCTTCACTACTAGAGTCCTCTTCCTGATGCCAGGAAAACCACCTTACTTTCAACTGGGCCGTGCTCTGTCAAATACCAAGTGCTACAGGAGAAAGATAATCACTATCCCATCTCAGCTATCTGCTAATCCCAAACGCAGAACTAAGCACAGCTTCGTGGATGTAAACTAGTAAATAAACTCATTCATACTTTTTTTTCCTTTTTTTAATTTTTTAAATTTTATTTTTTATTATATATTTGCTTTATTTACATTTCAAATGCTATCCCCTTTCCTCATAACACCTCTGAAAACCCCCATCCCATGCTCCCCACCCCCATTTACCACCCACCCCCCTCACTTTCCTGACCTGGCATTCCCCTACACTGGGGCATCGAGCTTTCATAGGAACAATGGCCACTCCTCTCACTGATGGCTGAAATGGCCATCCTCTTCTACATATGTACCTGGAGCCATGGGTCTCTCCATGGAATTATTTCAATATTCTTATATCTGCTGAGGTCTGTTTTGTGACTTAGTATATGGTCAATTTTGGAGACGGTACCATGAGGTGCTGAAAAGAAAGTATATTCTTTTGTTTTAGGCAAAAATGTTCTATAGATATCTGTTAAATCCATTTGGTTCATAACTTCTGTTAGTTTCACTGTTTATCTGTTTAGTTTGTGTTTCCCTGATCTGTCCATTGGTAAGAGTGGGGTGTTGAAGTCTCCCACTATTGTTATGTGGAGTGTAATGTATTCTTTGAGCTTTAGTAAAGTTTCTTTTATGAATGTGGGTGCCCTTGTATTTGGAGCATAGATGTTCAGAACTGAGAGTTCATCTTGGTAGATTTTTCCTTTGATGAGTATGAAGTGTCCTTCCTTATCTTTTTTGCTTACTTTAGGTTGGAAGCTGATTTTATCCAATATTAGAATGGCTACACTGGCTTGTTTCTTGGGACCATTTGCTTGGAAATTTGTTTTCCAGCCTTTTACTCTGAGGTAGTGTCTGTCTTTGTGCCTTCATGGGTATCTCTTTCTTTAGGTTAGGGAAGTTTTCTTCCATATTTTTGTTGAATATATTTATTGAAGATATTTACTTTAAATCTGTCTTATGCCTCCTCTCCGTCTCTTCTTCCTACCTTCCCTTTCTTCTCTCCTCACCATCTTTCTTATTCCTGTTCTTCTCTTCCTCTAACTGCTCTACTACTAACCTGTTTAGGAAGTCATTAGAACAAGGTAGAACAGCGAAAAGCAGGGGTTTTAGTATGGATGGGCTCAGTTAGGAACAGAGGAACAGGCTCCCTAACCCAAAGCATGGTACCAGAGACAGGCAGGTAGTTTTGTGTAAAAGCGTGACAGAGCATAGGTATCAGAGACAGAGGAGGTTAGAAGGAATCTAAAAGGTTCCTGAATCTGAAAGGGTTTATTAGAACTCAGAGAAAGACAAATACGCAAGAGGGTGCTTAATATCACCGCCCAAGCAAGGTGATAAGACTGTCCTTTAACAGTGCTATTCAATATGGGCAACTGAGTTCATAATGAGCTCACAGAAACTGAAGGTGTTCATAGGCCATGAAGGATCTTCAACGGTCTGCACCGGGTCCTCTGTGAATATAAAATAGCTTGGTGTTTTTGTGGGATTGATCCATGGGATCAGCTGTGTCTCTGAATCTTTTGCTTGCTCCTGGGACTCTATTCTATTGTGTTGCCTTGTCCAGCCTCGATACAAGAGCATTTGCCTTGTCTTATTATGGCTTGTTTTGTTGTGTTCAGTTATTGTCTCTTAGAGGACAGCTCTAATCTGAAGGGAAACAGAGAGAGAGAGAGAGAGAGAGAGAGAGAGAGAGAGAGAGAGAGAGAGAGAGAGAGAGAGAGAGAGAGAGAGATAGTGAATTTGAGGGAAGGGGAAGTTGGGGAGAAGGGAGAGGAATGGAAGGAGCAGAAACTGTGGTCATGATATTATTGTATGAGAGAAGAATCTATTTTCAACTTTAAAAGGGGAAGAAAGAAAGGCATCCTGGTACAGCGTGTCTGAGCCCAAGCTGGCAAAGAGGGTGAACATGTAGAGAACTCTCAGGGACAAACTGAAATGAAAGTCCAAGCTCAAGAGAGTGGAGATGATGGATCACATGGGAGTAGACATAGCATAGGTGTGGGTGATATGTAACTGAGTCAACTCATAACACAATGACAGACAACTCAAAATGAGGAAGAACGCCCAGAGAACTGTCTTGTCACCCTTAAAAGCTTAAAGGTTAAGACAGAATATATTTTTGATGTTCATGCATTTACATGAAAGAATGTCCCCCAGCTAGAGAATTGGGTCACCTTTAGGAGCACTTGTTCTTTCAGAGGAGCCTGGTTCAATACCCAGCACAACCATCTGCAATTCCGGTCCTAGTACCCATATAATGAAGCTCACAAATGCCTGTTATTACAACTCTAGGACATCCGACATCTTCTTCTGGCCTCCTTGAGCACCATGTATGCACATGGGCACATACATACATGCATACAAAACACTTATAAAAATAAGTATTTTTTAAATTCAAAAGTGTAAATCCAAAATTCTAAACACAGTATATATACAATCTAAATGTTTGATCTAATTGTGTACACACATCTATATGTAGAATTGTTATGATATTTACAGTTTATTCATGAGATTCATTACATTAATAAGTAAAAGAAAATGACCTTGACAAATGTCAATGTTAAACAATTTAGCATCAATGTTTAATTTAAAGAAAACCTGTTAAGTTGGAATTTTTAGTACCATCAAATTAGCTATTGCAAAATGCATCCCAGTAATAAAACACTGGGTGTGGCATATTAAGAAAAATATAGTTCCGACAATTGTCATTGCTTAGTGTTCACCAAGGCTATGTAGTAAAAGTGTAAATATCAAAAAGACGCAAACAAATGATCATCTTTGCAGATTTTTGCGATACTTGGAGAATCAAAGAAAAGTGACTATTAGAACTGATATAAATACCAGTATAATTTTCAAATCTAAGACTTGCATATGCTTACTGACCCCATTCTGACAGCTATAAAGGTAGACTCCACCCTTGTTCCTAAGTGTATTGTTAGCATCCATCAGCATCCCCCCCCCCCCCCAGTAGAGAAGAGAGTAAGTACTTTTGTACCTAACTTAGGTTTAGAAGTACAGAAATCCTAAACAGTGTGCGTGTATTATTCTCCACACAGAACTGGTTTCCCAAATAACTATACTATCTTAACAATAGATGCAGCAAAAATTGACAAAGTATTACACCTACATATGATTTTTCAGCCATCTAAGAATAAAAGGACATTGATGACAATCTACAGTTAGCATTGAGCTCAATGTGAAAAGACCGAAATCTCTCACATATGATCAGAAACAAGAGGTTGTCACTTCTCACCACTCCTGCCACTCTATGCTGGTGTGGAGTCCCTAGCCAGGACAATAAGTACTGACAAATAAATCAGCAAATATATACATAACTAGGATGGTTTGGCCCAGGAAGAGGCATTATTTGGAGGTGTGGCCTTGTTGGAGTAGGTGTGTCACTGTGAGTGTGGGCTTTAAGATCCTCATCCTAGCTTCCTGGAAGTCAATCTTTCCTAGTTGCCTTTGGAACAAGAGGTGGAACTCTCAACTCCTCCAGTCACACGTCTGCCTTGATGCTGCCATGTTTCCACCTTGATGATAATGGACAGAGCCTCTGGACCTATAAGGTAGCCCCAATCAAATGTTGTCCTTTATAAGAGTTACCTTGGTCATTGTGTCTGTTTGCAGCAATAAAACCCTAACACAATAACCAATTTATTTATCAAGAAATAAATTCAACAACATGATTACGTAGAAAATGAAAAAAGATTGTTATAAGCTTCTAGAATTAATGTGAACTCAGGAGAATTGCATGCAGTATATTATAAGGTCTGCATAAAATTATACTGCCTGTGGGCCTCAGCTTCCTCATCTGTAAAGTGGAACATATAATCCCAGATACTTCAATGTCTGAGTTACAGTTTCATTATGTATGCCATTTCTCATAGTATCTGGCACACCATAGAAGCTTAACAAAGGGTAACTTTAGAACTGCCAACTACCCAGAAGTAGATAAGGAGGCTTGTAAAGTTGGTGTAAAAGAAAACTATGAGTTTTGTGGATTAAAATATCCATACCATCTGTGACTACATTCTAAGGTCAACAGCAAAGGGACATAATCAGCATATTTGAGGCACCCAAGTTGAGTTTTGTGTTAAGTTTCTCAAGCACATCAAGAAAACCAGGTGCCCCTAAAGGGAATAGTATGGAATAGTTTGGGAAATCATGCTATAAGCACAGAAAGTATACAGACTTCACAGTGAGGTGACAGCAGTCATAGATATGTAGACATCCACCATTCAAATGGATGTAGACATCTTAAGAGGGCAAATCTGTGACCACAAAATGCTTAATACTAGAAATAACAGTGAGTGTTATTTCTAACACTCTGATTATCTTTCTGATAAGCAGTAGTTAAAAATTAATCCAAATATTTATAGACAAGGAAGCTTAAAATTATGGTAGTTTACTAAGACCTTGAATTTAGCCATTACAGAGCCACACTTTGGCTATGTTTAAATCTCAATTTGACTCCATGTACAAAAACTTATCGCAGGTCTCAGCCTTCAGAGAGGCTCAAGGATTTAGTCCAGTGACCTGGGCCTTATAGGTGAATCTGGAACCAAACAACATGGAGCTGTTCTGCAGAAAGAAGTCCACTGTAGCTAGTGCTCTCCCTGAGTGGGGCAGCGCAATGGTGTGAGCAGATGCTGTTGATGCTTGCTGCTGAGTATTTGAAAACCAGCTGGGAGTATTGATGCCAAGAGCTTGCTGCTGGCTCTTAGAAACAAACAGAAGACAGAACCACCATTTTTTTTTTATCTTCTTCAGTACAAAATACTGTTAACCAAATGCAGACTTTGGGTTTGATTAAGAAACACAAGTCTATCACATTCCTATTGGTAAGTTAGGGTTGTTGGCTGAGGCACAGACAGTCTTCAAAGAGTTATGCTCAGAAGTGCAGGCTACCAGACCATGTGTATGGTGATGCCTCACCCTGACAGCTGCATCAGCCAAGAAATGGATTTTTAAATGATTATTCAATCTCTTCCAACAGAGCCACATTAGCTATGTCCATTGTCACCTTGTATCTTCTCAGTGAATTGGGTTTTCAGTTCAGTAGAAGCTTAGAATTTTCCTACTCAAGCGGGCAGATTAGAGCTCTCAACTAACTCAGGTGTAACCTGTTTAATTCACCATCCACCTAATTACCACAGATGCAGATAAACCAGACTAACAGGAAAGAATCAGCTTCCAAAGCAACAAAGGAGCCAGTATGCAGGGCTCTGGATGCCCAGGAAAGAAGGCACTGCATGGCAGAAATCTTAGAAAGAAACAAACACATGCTCCAGCGGGTTTGAAAAAATCTGTGAATTCTAAGAGGGAAAAAAATGATAGCATAGTCTTTGTGCATTCGAGGTCTGCTTGGAGTAACTTTGAATCCCATTTAGTGGCACAAGAAGATCACCTGTTTCCAAATGAGATCTGAATTCACCAGGTTTTTACACAATTCAATCTTTAAAACCCAGTATTTTTCATTAGAAATGATGCAGACTGGAATCAAGGACATTGTTTTAAAGTGAACCCTATGTCCTTCAGATAGGTTAACTTTGAAATAGGAACTTAATTGCCAGTCTTTTGCTTAAAGAACATTAATTGGATATATCTTATTGTGGCAAAAAAAAATTATGTTTCAAAGGAAGATAACTAAAAAACACCAGACTTTTGTTTTGACAGGTCATTTTTCTCAAAAGGCATACCCAGAAAATAAATTACTTGAGCATATACTTTAAAAAGAATAGAGAACGAATCTTAAAGGACCAGTTAGAATATTTCTTTCTTCCTTTTTTTTTATATTCACAACGGTTATACACTAAATGAAAGTTTTCCAGCTTGACAGAGAATAATATTCTTACCTGTGGAAGGGAAGGGCTTCCTTCCAGGCCCTGTTTTTCTGTTTTGTAAATTCCTACTTCAGGAGAACAAAATATCTCCCACATTCCTATTGTTTGGAAACATTTCTTGGCCCTGATATACAGTAATTACATTGTATTTTGCAAAGTATGGCCAAGGGAATTGAGCAGGGCAGTAAAGAAAAATCTATGTACTCCTGACACCTTTCATTCTAAGTTGGGAACATTGGGACGTCTCCAACTATATTACTTTCTACATCTGTAGAGGACAGTGCCTGCCACTTTGGAAAAGGCGGTCAACTGAAGCTGTGACTTAGCAAACAAGTTGGATCATTCCTCTGTCTGTCTGTCTGCCTGCCTATCTGTCCATTGATGGGGAAGACTAAGCTCTCTGAGGAACTTTGTTTCCATTTTAAGATAGACACTATCAATAACTCATTACACTGTGACAAAATACCACCACCTTTTCAGAGAGTGTTATTAAGAATTCCCTCCTTTCCATGAAATGTCATTAAGAATTCCCTCAGCTCCTGGAAGTGGTGGTATTTGCCTTTATCTCTGAGTTTGAGGCCAGTCTAGTTTACAAAGCAAGTTCCAGAATAGTACGAGCTACACACGAGAAACCTGTCTCAAAAAAAAAAAAAAATCCTCAGTATAACACAGGAAATCCTTCAAAGCTTATTCTCCACAATGAGGCCCTAAAAGGTATACCAAATAGAAGAAAAAAGCAAACCAAACCACACAATGGAGTTATGGGATGTTGTATATACTTTGCAACACTCTGAAGCTCATTTTCTCTAAAGCAATGAAGAATTTCAGGAATTAGGTCTGTTTAACTTTGACTACCTTGGTGTTTTGAAAATATGATTGACTTTGTCTTCATGATGGCTATGAAAAATCTCCCTCTGTGGGCAGTGGAAGTGGCATATGCCGTTAGTCCCAGCACTTGGGAGGCAGAAGCATGGAGATCTCTGTGAGTTCTAGGCCAACCTGATCTACAGAATGAGTTCCAGAAGAACCAGGGATACACAGAGAAGCCCTATTTCAAAAACCAAAACCAAAAATCAAAACACGCCAAAATAAGCAAACAAATATACTCCCCTGTCTCACGAAACATTACATTTAAGGTATGCTTGTTGAATCACGTGGTACCCAGGTTCCTTCCACCACCCTTCATAAACCTAAAAGCAAAATTTTCTAAGAACAGAAGTTCTTCAGATTTAAGTCACTAGTCTTTATACCTACAGAGACAAGGTCTCAGTATGTTGAGCAGGCTGGCCTTGAACTTTCAGTAACCCTGCCCTTTCTCCAATGTGCTAGGATTCCAAGCCTTAGGCCACCAGACCTTGTCCTGGTGCATTTCTTTCACTCCCAAGCAATTTCAAATCAACATCCTGCCAGCTCAGTAGTGCAAGATAGGACTTCTCTGCAGAGAGCAAGACCTGGCTTGGATTGAACCAATCTGGGTCATCCATCTATCCTCAAACCACTTTCTATGGTAAAAGGCAAGACTGGTACATGGAGAACTGGCTAGGTAAGAAATGGTCTCCCAAAGGAAACAAGAGTCCTTACCAGAAGAAAGTAGAATGAATTACAGGTAAGAAAACCAACCAGAGGTATGTTGGGTCAGCTGTAGACTGTTAGAAAAAAAAAAACAAAAAAACTATGCAGTGAGTTTCTCCACCCTGTGGGGTTATTCTGAACCAGGATTCCTGAACAAATGTCCACAGAGAACTTCTCTTAGGGATATGCGGACAGCAAAGCCATAAATCTTTTTCCAGGTTAGGACTCAGAAAATGAATGAATGTGCTTGTTATGGTTCTAAGCCACGCCCTTACCCAGCCAGAATCATGCCAGTCAGGCATATGACACAGAGGTAATTGAGCTGGCTGGTACTGTGTGTGTGTGTGTGTGTGTGTGTGTGTGTGTGTGTGTGTGTGTGTGTGTTTACGCCCTCCCAATGATTTCTGAAGGTCTATTCCCCCTGAGAACCAAGAGGAAAGCTCCAAACTATTGTGCTGAATACCTCAGAGACTTAGTGTCTTATTCAAAGCTCCGGTGCTGATAAAAAGGTAGAAGAAGCAATGCTGTGTGGCAAAAGGATTGAACTTTGGAGCTGCAAGTGTCTCTGCCCTTTCATCTGACAGAACTTTATTGAGTATCTCAAGGTACCAGGGATTATTCTGTTGGCCAAGGAATCACAAGTAAACAAACACAGGAGCCCCTACCTACAGCAAGCATGCACTCCAAGAACTGAATTCGAGAACTTGCATCCAATTTTTACATCAGCAATTCACCAGCTGTATAAACATAATTATTATCATCTGTGAAGAGTCTCTGGCAGCACATTATAAGTAATGCAGTAAGACCTGCTTAGGATGAAACGTAGCATAAGAAACAGACAATAAGTGAATAATGACTGTTTTAGCTCTTTAATTCCAATTTACAGAAATGGTTTAATGTCCAGACAAGCATAGTGCTACTTTTGCCATAAAAATGAGAATATACAAAAATTACATATAAAAATAAATCAATTCTTTAAGCAGTCACAAAAAGATAGTCATTATGCTTCCACATGGTAAAAATGGTACAACTTAGGAGCAGGGGCAAGCATCCTTATCCTTCAACAGATCTGGAGCAAACACTGTTTCTGATTCATTCATTGTCGTGTTGTGTCTGCAGTGCTGGGACTCAAGCCCAGGGCTGTGAACTGTACAGCCGCTGCACTGGGAACACACATCCTGAAGGACAGTTCTTTAACCTCTGCTCCGCCCTCTTGGTTCTGAAATAGTGCTCTGGCTCTACTAATCTTGCTGTTTACACTGAAGTAAATAATCTGACATCTCTAGCTTTAAAAAAGATCATGGTTACTCCACAAAAATGAAATGAAAGAAAGACTGCAAGGAGACTGGTTTTCATAGCTGCATAACCCCAGCAATAGAACAGCAATAGCTGCTAAATACTAGCCTAGTCCTACAAGTGAGCAGATTATTGAGATTTTCAAAGTGGCAGCTTTGATTTGAAGATTCACCCCATTGACTATCTAATTCATTCCTAATGACATAATCATTGGTGAACAGTAAACGCAATTCAGAGGGTCAGAACTCTCCTATTAGTCATTAGCTTTTATATCCAGAGTGCTGTTTTACTGCTGAGCCTTGGATTTTATTACTTAAAAGAAAAAGAAAGTATCCCCATTTCTAAGGTGATGGTTATTAAAGCACTGCTACAAACTGTACATGGTTATTAAAGCACAAATAGAGAGTTGTTCAAAACATGTGCAATACACATTTAAATCTGTATTACTGAAAAAAATTCTCACAAATAAAACTCAACTAGAGATAAATTAATTACCTTATTATGCTCCACAAGGAAAACAAGTGTTAGATACCCTGCCGCATTGTTTGTGGTAAGCAATCAATATTTTACTGTCTAACCATATTTAACTTTGCATGCAGATCCAAATGCCTTTCTACTAGGAATTCTAATACAATACTCTGAGCATAACTCACGGCCATATTCAGGCGAATTAAAGATTCTCTCAAATGCACCACATGAAGGAAGCCATATTTCACCTGCATCTATTTCTCTTATTCATTGCATAATCCTTAAGCCCCCAATTCTCTCTACAACTCTTTATTCATTTAAACAAACAAAATCAATTTGGACTTTTCCAATAAATATATATACTTACCTTATCACAGATTTTAATAAATATCCAAAATGTTATAGTGACTACTTTGTAAGAATAAGTTCCTAAAATGTTATATTAATTAAAAAAAAACTGTTCTTACTTGTAGTATACCCCTTTGGAAGCTTACTTATAGATTCAATTATCTGTAACTAAAATATTGATTCTGAAATGGATGGGATTATATCATAGTGTTTGGGTTTCCAATTGGGCACCCTGAAAGCTTTTAAATGTGCCTGAGGAATAGTCAAGTGGTCAATTCAAAAACTCTTCAACTATGGGGAATGTCTTAGGTAGGATTTCTATTGCTTTGATGAAACACCGTGACCAAAAAGTAACTTAGAGAGGAAAGGGTTTATTTGACTTACACTTCCATATCACTGTTCATTATTAAAAGATGTCAGGACAGAAACTCAAACAGGGCAGGAACCTAGAGGCAGGAGCTCTAGGTTCACAGGCCGCAGAGGAGGGTTGTTCACTGACTTGCTCCTCATGGCTTGCTCAGCCTGTTTTCTTATAGAACCTAGGGCCATCAGACAGTGGATGGCACCACCCACCATGGGTTTGGTGATCCCTTCTCCATTGATCACTAATTAATAAAATGCCCTATAGGTTTGCCTACACTCTGATCTTAGAGAGGTGTTATCTCAATTGAGGATCCCTCCTCTAGCTCATGTCAAGTTGACATAAACCAAGCCAGCATGGAGAAGACATATTCTTATGACTGTCTATGGCGTTTTTTTAACTTAAAATTTATTTTCAAGTCCACACACACCAAACTGCAATTGAGAGGTGTATTCCACACTCTTCTCTCTGTGCTGGATATCCTGACAGGAAGCAGGTTAAAGGCGGGAAGGTCTGTTTTCACTCATAGTTCAAGCAGATACAGTTCCCCATGGAATGGAAGGCATGATGGCAGCAAGAGGCCACTGAGCACGCTGTGACCACACACAGGAAGAAGAGGAAAAACAGCAAGTAGCGCAGTCTGTAAGAACTTTCCACCGTGATCCACTTCCTCCCAAAAGGTCTATAAAACTCCAAAATAGTCTCCCTAGCTAGGGACCAAGTATCCAGACAAGCATCCTGTGAGGGATATTTCATACTAAGAAGGGTGCTTAATGAAATAGTGGTGAGACATGGAAAATCCATAACAGTGATGGGTTTACACTATTGCTATACACATTTACCTATATAATATATACACAGTTCCTATATATTATATTACGTATCATGCATGCTAGAAACATAGGTAAAGGAAATCTGATTTGTGTGCTATATTCAAGTTACTAAACTTGAGTTATAATTTGTAAGAGTAAAAGATAATGTTTCCAGTACGTTAAACTTAATGTTTCAATTCGGTCCATGTTTTCACTTCCTTGTCTATAACATTCTCTTTTCCACAAATTTCAAAGTTAAATATTTTCTACCAGTGTATTTCTTGATAAACTGTATAATCCATATTGATATTAAGTATTCCTCAGCGTCTCAGAGAAAAGTATCTCCCTTCTTCTTTTCATCTAAACTGCACATGACACACCCTTTCTTAGCAGGAGAGACTATAAAGATGTAAAAGGCACAGTTTTTGTCTAATGGGGCTGAGTGGACTTGCTACCCAACATTAGCAAACTTATTAGCCCAGTCACATTATCAAAAACAAGCAAGTTATTTGATAGGATGAGCAATGCCTTCATACAATATTAATGATAATATTTTATAACCCTCAGAGGCAAAGATTCACCCATTTATCAATGGGAAGTCCTTCTGCAGATTTTCCCAAAGGCATAACATTCTCAATCTATGCTTTTTCAAAAAAAAAAAAAGATTAAAAATACAGATGTTTTTGTCGAGGGAAAATGTAGAGGTGGATGGAACAAAAAGTTACTACTCTGCTCTTCCTGGGAGTCCCCAATAAGACTCTCTACACCCACAATCTTCCTCTTGTTCTTCTATAAGAGTCCCCGAGCTTCATCCACTGTTTGGCCATGGGTGTCTGCATCTGTCTGAGTCAGATGCTCGGTGGAGCCTCACGGAGGACAATATAAAGCTAAACTTCTAAAGCCAGAATTGTGGCTTTAAAAGAGGAAGGATTGGTGATAAGATATTTTCACAATTACAAAGCATGATTGCCATAACACATTTGATAAAAAGCAGTCATTCTCACAAAATATTCAGAAAAATTTAAAAGACATAGAAACTACATGAGGTGCTAATTGAGAAGGTTCTTTACCAAACTGTAAGAGAAATTAAGCAGAAAATAGGGGGAAAAAATAACAAATTTGCTGAGCTAGTGGAATAAAACAAAATCAGTAGCCACAAAATTTAGGTTTCAGATTGTCAAAGATCATACATTAAAAGAAAATTTTTTTAAAAGTATTCCCAGCTTGCCTGAAATTGAAGAAGTATCATAGGGGTGGGATCTAAACTAAGGATCATAACAGAGTATTTCTTTAAAGTTAATAGAACTGATCTTGAACCAAAATAATAATTGAAGTTTAAGGGATACATTTTTAGAGAAAATGTGTATCGTCATCAGTCATTTGAAGAGGAGAGGCAAAGCAGTAAACAGAAACAAAAGTCACGAGTAGAGTCCTACAAGCCTCACCTCTAAGACAGGATCCAGGGATTGTGCATCATGGGGGGAGAGTGGCGACAGAAAGGGACACGGTAGTTCATGAACAGACAGGAAGTTAGAGCATGTAAGAAGAGTCTCTTAAAGAAGCACTTCCTGTTGGAAGAAAAATTAATAATTAAATCTGAGAATATATTTATTTTGCCATGGCTGGGAGAAGAAAGTATATTAGCAACTGAAAAAAAATGGTTGTATAAGAAAAGAATGCTTTAACATGAAAGAATTAATACAAGGCATGATTCTAAGCAGTGGTTCTCAACCTTCCTAATGCTGAGACCCCTTAGCAGCTCAGGCTGTGGTGACCCTTTCAAGCATAAGATCATTTTCGTTGCTATTTCAGAACTGTAATTTTGCCATTTTTATAAATTGTAATGTAGATATCTCATATGCAGATGGTCCTGGGTGACCCCTATGAAATGGTCACAACCAACAGGTTGAAATGTTCTGATTTTGAACATTTAAGGCAATCAAGCAAGCTAACATGGAAGGACTACGTGGGTAGTGAATTTCTAGTATGCCACTGGGACCCAGTGGTCACTCACACATCCTCTGGCTGTTGTAACATCAAATGCTCATCCTTCCTTCTTTATCATCTCCTTTTAAAATTTTATGATTAAATTAAAATATGATTATATAATTTTCCTCTCGCTAATCCCTTTCATTTGTAGTCTTCAAATTATTACAAATTATTTCAAATGTAGTCTTTATTATTATTACATATAATATGTGCAAATAAATATATAAATGCAGCCCACTGAGCCCATGTAGTTATACTTGTACATATATATTTTTGGCCTGATCATTCGTTATATTCCCTCAGCCTCAGGGAACTGTCTGGCAAGGTGTTTCATTCCTGGTAGGATTACCTACAGCCTTAGTTAGGAACAGTTACCAGCCTCTCCTTCTGCCAACCCAGGCCGGCCCTTTTCATCGTCTTACAACCTCTCCCTCTCCTCTCTTCATCAATATGCTTCTACCCCCAGTGCTTTCCTAAACATGTGTCTTAAATCAGGCTCCTAACACAGTTCTCAGTAAGTTCCCTCCTGTGACAGGTGTGTGGTCCATGGGGTTTGTTTAGTTACTTGCCTCCCACCTTGGAGGCTATGCAGTGGAGCAAGGAAAAGACTATGCCACTGAAGAAAACCACACTGCCTCCCATAAGAGTTAATTGCCAATATTGCTTCTTGGAGAGTTGGGGCTTTGAAAACATCTCCCCATCAAGAATTCTTATAACTTTCTTGTATTTTGTGACCATCTTTACCTCAGTGACTGAATGCCTTTGTGCTCAATAGTTTTATGTCAACTTGGCACAAGCTAAAGTCATATTATCGGCAGAAACTTCAATTTAAAAAATGCCTCCATAAGATCAGGTTGTACGCAGGCCTTAAGCTATTTATTAGTGATTTATGACACAAGAGTCCAGCCCATTGTGGGTGATGCCTTCTGCTTCCCTGAACTGATGGACTATAGGAAAGCAGGCTGAACAAGCCATGGGGAGCAAGCCAGTAAGCAACACTCCTCCGTGGCCTCTGCATCAGCTCCTCCCTCCAGGTTCTGGCCCTGAGTTCCTGTCCTGACTTCCTCCAGTGATGGTCTATGATGTATAAATACAAGCCAAATAACCTTTTTCCTCGTCAATTTTGGTCATGGTGTTCAATCATAGCAATAGTAACCCTAACTAAGACAGTCTTGATCTGAAGGAAACAGTTACACAGCACATAGGAAAAAGGCAAGAAAAGGCATGTGAGAGGCTCAAGAATGAAGGGACCTAAATACTCCATAGCAGAATGTGCTCAATGGCAGTATGGCTGTAAATTAATCTGTCTTCATTTGGTTACAAAACTTGAGAGTTTTGTAAGAATAATAATATAGTATCTATGTGAATGCTTTGATGCTTTGAAATGAGGCTCAAGTGTAGATATTATTAATAGACTTCAGTCCACAGTGTTTTAACATGGCTACAGACCTAGTACAGTTGTCCAATCATATTTCAAAATATAAAACCCTCCATCCTGTGAGACCAATGGCCAGTGGAGGAGGGATGTGACTCAAGAGCTGCCTCCTAGTAATATCATCCTCTCAAGCCAATCCACCATGAATTCACATGAGTTTCTGTTGCTAAGATTGGGAGAGGAGAGACAAGAGAACAGAAATTGGGGCAAGAAGAGCTGACAGGAAAGGAGGGTCTGCCATGGAGCTCCTTAGGACAATGGCACAATATCTCTGTTTTGTGATATTACCCAAAGTTTGGAGAGACTTGTTATCTTCTGTTGCTAGAAGGACGATGCAGCACTTCAGAAAATGTATACTTTTATCAGAGTATTAGAGAAGCTCTGCAGGAAAGTGGGACCTGTGGAGAGCAGCCCAGTTGTGGTCACAGAGGAAGAGAGGGGCTCTAAGCAGAAGAATCCAAAGGACAGAAGAAGAAAACATGAGGTCTCTGGTACTTGTCACAAACCAAACAGGCCTCCTGGTGAGGGCTGGACTGTTCCCAATAGAGGTCTGTCTTAGTTAGGGTTTTACTGCTGTGAACAGATACCATGACCAAGACAACTCTTTTTTTTTTTTAATGCAAAAAGCAAGAGGAAATTTATTTAATCCAGCATGCTGGGGTCACCCAGGACATGGGGAGAGAACAACCCTGAGCAGTCAGCACAGCAGGCCATTTATATAGTCCTCAGGAAGGCTGCCATTAGGTACAATGTGATTGGCAGAACAGCCTTACCTTTAAACTAATTGGTTGCTAGGGAATAGGTAGGTAGCTAATGGTCTCAGAATAACTCTGGGCCTTCCCTTGCTGCAGGGACCTCCCTGTGGTCTGAGGAATGTAATTTAGCCTCTCCCTTCTGGGAAGGGCAAGTGTTCCATGACCTTTCCAAAGTTCCTCAGCTTACCCTTTCATTCCTCCCTTTTCTTTGTACATGCTTCAATCCTGAAGCAATTGCTGATATTCTGATAGCTCATACTTCTGGTCTCCTGTGTCTAGTGCTTTGTATCTCTGCTTCTTAACAGTAGTGACCAAGCAGTCCAAAATGTAGGGGCCAAAGGTCAACAATAGCAGGAGAACAAATTAAGGATCCTAAAAGGGCGGATATGTAGGTGGTTAACAAAGGGGAGGAGTTAAACCAAGACTCAAACCATTCCTGACTCTCTTCTCTCTTTTCTGCTTGGCTAGCCCTTTCCTCACCTTGGCTACTCTTTAACAACCCTGGAATGGTCTATATAAAAGCGACACCACTCAGCTAAGGCAGCACATAGCCCTCCTATCCTGCAGTTTTACTTCTGATAATGAAGTCAATGATTCTTGAAGGTGATAGATGGAAGTTTCTCTTCTCTCTACATCTAAATCAATGGCTGCCCTCAGACTGTCATAATTTTCCCCTTGTAAGACCAGAGTAGAAGTCCTGGTGACTGCCCTGGCTATCCCCAACCACAACAGAAGGGAGGCAGTGAGTGCTGTAACAGGTTTGATGGATGGGCCCATAAGGTGGAGGAAGGAACCAAAATCCAAAGGTACTACCAAGCAATCATCAAGGATGAGTGATCTTGAGCTTGAACAGACTGTCCATCTTCTGTACTGTCCAGTGGGGTTCTCTGTCATCTGCAGGTTTCACACGGGAAGCATGTACCCAGACTGCAATACTGTCCATCTTGAGGCTTGTGGATGTGGCTAGCAGTGCCAGGAAGAGTCCTTTCCATCAGGGTTCCAGAGACTGTCCCCCAAAGCCTCCTTACACAGAACCAGTCACCAGTCTGGAAGTGATGAGGAGTCTCAGGCATCCCTGGAGCATTTAAGGCAGGCAATTTGGGCCAAATCTCATATTGTAGAATACCTCCTGGGAGGGTTCAGTGGACACCAAAGGAGTTGAGGTACTAAAGAGGATCTTAAAAGGGGTCAGATTAAAATGGCAGCTGTTCTGGGCTCAGAACAGGAACAAGGAGAGGGACACCACCCAGCCTGAGCCACTCTCCAAGGTCAATCTAATTAAGGTCTCTCATAGGATTCTGTTTATTTTCTCTATCTGTCCTGATCTCTGGGGACAGTATGCCCAATAATGCTTCCAATTAGTCCCTAATATCTCTGTCAATCCCTGACTTACTTTAAGAGACCAAAGCAGGACCATTGTCTGACCCAATTACCTTGGGCACTCCGGAACCTTGGAAAAATTTCTTCTAATGTCTTCTTTAGTTATCATAGCAGCTATTGCCTGCTTGGTGGGGAATGTCTCCACCCATCCAGAGAAAACATCTACAAACAGTAGAAAGTATTTATAACTATATTTTCCTGCCTTAGCTTCTGTAAAATCTCTCAATATACACCAGGCTGTTCTCCCCTAGGTCTTTTGTCCTGTTTACTCTTTGCTGCATAAGCATCCACTTGCTGGCATACCTTAAACTGTTCTACTATCTCTCTGGCCCAAAGCCTGAGTCTTATAAATGTATACTTTAGGTCCCTTAACTGCTTGGGCAAGCTTTTTATCCCCTAAATGAGTCCATCTGTACATTTGGCCTAGTAAGTCTTTTGCTTACTTTCAGGGGAGTATAGTTCTCCCTTCTTGTGTGTGCCTTCCCTTGGTAATGGTAGGGCAGCTAGGAATCTGAGTCCTTTTTTCTTCAGTATATTCTAAGTGAGGTCATTCCTTAGTCAAGTCCATTTCCCAGCGGGTGTCTCTTGCAGGCCCATAACTGGGATGGGCTCCTGCATAGCCACTTCTGGAGCCACTTGATCTTCCTGGTTATTGCTCACTGAGTCTTTTTCCGTCTGATGTCCTTGGCACTGAATAATACTCACAGTTGTTGGCTTCATTAGGGCATCCAAGAGGTCCAATATTTCCTGTTATTTTCCTCTGATGTAAGTAGTCCTTTTGGAATATATATCCCTGTGGAAGTGGACTATGGCAAAGGCATACCTGCTATCCATGTGGATATTAATTTTCTTGCTGGCTCCAAGTTCCAAGGCCTTGGGGGAAGCAGCAATTAGCTCCACTTTCTGTGCTGAGTGCTGGGGGTGGAGGTTCTGCCCAGATGACATTTGTGCTGTTTACCACAGCAGCACCTGCTCATCTCTGACCTTCATGAAGAAAACTGCTCCCATCTATAAACCAGGTACCCTCAGCTTTCATCAGGGGTCAGTCAGAGAGGTCTTTCCTTTTGAGCCAGTTAGCTGTGGCCCATCAGGCAGGAAGTGTATCTGGGCCCCCATTTTGGAGAGCATGTCTCCCTCCAACAGAGTGTAGGGACAGTTTGGGGTGACCCTACATGAATGGGCTACCCATCCCATCCCTATATCCACTGTCCTTCTGGTAGTCCATGAATACATTTTGTTGCCAGTGGCTTCTTGGAACCAAGATCTTTTCTTGGAACCAGAGCTATTGGCTTAGAGGACTGAGTGTTGAGCCCCTGTGTCCACCAAGAATTGAGTGAGTTTCCGCTCCACTCTCAGAGTTACCCTGAGTTCAGGGAGGGGGTCCAAACCGCATCTCCCCAAATCACTGTCTTTACCCAGGACTAACACCTTTGCCATTTTGGGGCACTTTTAGAAGGCCTGGAACTTCTTTTTCCTGGCTTCTGCTTGTTAGGGTACTCTCAAGCCCAGTGGCCTCTCCCCTTGCAGTATGTGCACTGGTCCCTTTCAAGGGGTTTTCGGTCACTCTCTGGTTGGAGTCTCTCTTCTTTGCTTTTCCTAACTACTGTAACCAGGACTCTGTAGATTTCTCTGTCACCTTTTTCTTTCTTTTTCTCTATTCCCTCTTCTCCTCTGTCTCCCTGTCTCAGCAAACTACACTAAATCCCTCAACAGCTTATCCTTTCTCTTTCTCTGCTCCTTCTCCTCCTCTGTCTCCCTGTAACAGCAACCTGCACTAAATCCCTCAATGGCTTATTCTGTCTTTCAAGCCTGAAGCTTTTCCCCAATATCTATATTAGCTCGGTCTATAAAAGTCATTGTCACAGTAGCTTTATGCTGGGGTCATAGAATATATATTGGCAGAATGCCTCCTTGAACTGCTCTAGAAAGGCTATAGGCTACTCATCTGGTCCCTGCTTAACCTCAAGTGCCTTGGTCAAATTTGTGGGTTGCCATGCAGCCCCCTTGAGAACTGCCAATGGAGTCTGGTGGTGGACCTTCAGATGCCCCTTACCTCTTGCCATATTAAAGTCCCAGTTAAGTCTTATCAAGGAAAGCCCACTGTTCACAACAGCCTGGTTAATCGATGGTGCCCCTGTGTCTGAGCGGACATTCTTTCTGTCTTCGTGTATTATAAATAAAACAGTCTCAAAGAGATTAATCAGTCTCTTGGAAAATATGCTCTTAGTGAGAGAGCCACCAAGGTACCAAGGGAGGTGTCTCTCAGGTCTCCTCCCTCTTGCTTCTCCCTGGTCCCATATGAGCTGAGGATCCCAGAACCAGTGCTGGCAGATGGCAGGGCCAAAGGAGCAAGGGTAGGGAGATACAGGGAGGATCTTGAAGTAACAGGCCTGCTGTTGAAGGGCCTTTGGGGGGATCAACGTCTCAAGTCTGGATCTCTCTTCTCACACTTCCTTTTTCTTGAAGGCCAGAACCTGTGAGGTGTGTCTTGGGAAAAGAAAGGCTTTTATCTATGAGCGGGAGGTGGGTCCTCCACTAGATTCTTCTAGGTAACTATAAAGACTTTCTCTTCTACTGCTTTGATCACCTTGCAAGTCAAAGGTCCCTACAGGTAGGTCATTTGGAGAAGCATAGAGTAACTAACTTGCTTTCATGTTTAAACATGCTTGGTCTAATGTCCAAACAATGTCCTTAGTCTAAGTCCAAGAACACAGAACAAGATACCAACAAAAACAGAGAAAAACAATTACCACACAGACAGCCTGACCCTGCCACAGGCAGGCATCCAGGTCTTCCAATACAGAAAAAGACAATCAACACACAATTCACCCCTTGCTGGGCCCAGTCACAGACACTAGGTGCTCCTGCTCATACAGCAGGAACCAGATAACAGAGAAGCTCAGCCAGCTCCATCTGTGTTGAAACAAACTAGGTGTTCCTGCCCATATGGCAGGAGCCAGATAAACCAGGTTATAGCAAGACTCAGCTCCCACCTTTACTGTCTTGCCATTTCCAGAAGGAGCAGAGCCTTCCTGACTTTCTCCTGGGGGACTGAAGCATCCTTCAGTCCCCAGCAGTCTCAACATTACGGCACATCTGCCCATCGAACTCCACCATACCTGACACCATAGGCTCTCTGAGCCTCCCAGACACATGCAAGCAAACGGAAAGTTCAGACAGGCTTACAGACTCAGACTTTGACAAACAGCAAAACAAACAAAAAATAGACCTGTAACCTGCTCAAGACCTGCAATTCACTAAACCATCGTGTCCCCACAGGACATGCACCAAATTTAAGACTCAGGGAGTTTTGACTTGAATGAACAACGTGGAAACAGCAATTGATGCAAAAAGCAAGAGGAATTTTATTCAATCCAGCATGCCTGGGGTTGCCCAGCACATGGGGAGAGAATGACCAACCAAGACAACTCTTATAAGGACAACATTTAATTGGGGTTGTCTTACAGTTTCAAAGGTTCAATTCATTATCATCAAGGCAGGAATATGGCAGCATACAAGCAGGCATGGTGCAGGCAAAGCTTAGAGTTCTACATCTCTATCCGTGAAGGTTGATAGCAGAATACTGGCTTCCAGGCAGCTAAGATAAGAGTCTTAAAGCCCACAGCCACAGTGACACACCTACTCCAACAGGCCACATCTTCTAATTGTGCCATTCCCTGGGCCCAGCATATGCAAACTATCACATTCTATTCCGTGGCCCCCAGAAGCTAGTTTAAACATGAATACAAAATGTATTTAGTCCAACTTTAAAGATCCCCATAGTCTATAGCAGTCTCAACAATGTTAAAAGTCCAAAGTTCAAAATCTCTTCTGAGATTCATCCGATAACTGTAACTCCCAAAGCCAGCTGGGCAAACTCTGAACTCTGCATCTCCATGACTGATGTTAAGGCAGTCTTCATATCTCCAACTCCTTTTTCATCTTTATTGACTGCAACAAACTCCTTTCTGCAGGGCTGGTTCCACTCCATTATCAGCTTTCCTTAGCAGATAGCTAAAGAAAAGTTTTGGAATCTCAAACATCTTGGGATCTCCAAGGAAACTTCAGTGTTACAGCTTCTTTTTTCAGTGTCTGGGATCCACACATGATCTTCTGGGCTCCTCCATAAGATTGGTATCTCTTCTCCAGCTCTATCCTCTGTAACACTCTAAGCTCAAGTTGATCCACTCCACTGACTGTGCTATTTTTGGTGATCATCCCATGGTACTGGTATCTCCAATACACTGGGGTCTTCTGTTGCAACTAGGCCTCACCAATAGCCTCTCATAGGCTCTCTTAATGGTGCCAGGCCTCAAATCCTTTTCATGGCTCCTTCAGTCCTGGGCCATCAACTGCAATTTAGACTGTACCTTCACCAATGTCCTTACATGGACTCTCACAGTGCCAAGCCTCAGCTGGTTGTCATGACCCCTTCATGCCTGCGTGACTCTTACACATTACCAAGTACAGCTGAAACACAAGGTACAACCTTGGCTATCTCTGGAACACAACTTCTTTATGCTCTCAGAAAATACTTGCCAGAAGATTTCACCTCAATAATTTTGGTCTCTTCTTAATCACTACTAATTTCTTAGCTCCAGCTGACCAGCATCAATTGTCCCAGTAATCACTTCTATTCTGGACTCTAAAGCCAGAGTCACGTGGCCAAAGCTGCCAAGTTCTGCTGCTTTCTGGGGCTGGAACATGGTCCCCTTGTTCTATTACATTATCACTAGTTTTCTGTTTTCCAACTCCTTCACTGCCTAAGCTTAGTTGTCCTGGAACTCGGTAAACTGGCTTTGAACTCAGAGATCTGCATACTTCTCTCCGAAGCACTGGGATTAAAGGTGTGGTCTATCAAGCCTGGATTTAAGATGTTTTTCATGTGGAACTTGCTATGTTCTAGGCTGGCCTTGAACTCAGAAATCTGCTTGTCTTTGCTTCCTGAGATTAAAGGCTTGTACTACCATAGCTAGACCTAAACTTAACTAGGCAGGGTCTTGCCCCAAGGTCACTACTCCCTTAATCCAACGTAATATCCTGGAACACAGGATTCAGCTCCATTTCACTTCCTAATGCTCCTTTAATACTTGAACCACATATTTTATATTTTTTCTTTCTAAGCTTGCTACACTTGTTCAAAATGTTCTTCATGAGACTTAACCAGAGAACAAAGTCTCTGCTGAGTTTTTTGAGATTTCCCTTGTCAATGTAATTAATATAAATCTCTTTACCTTAGCCTCAGCTAGACTCTTCATACAAGGGAGAAAAGCAGCCACATTCTTCACCAAAACCCCACAAAACCAATCTCTAAGCCACATATTTAAATTCTCCGCTGAAACCTCTTGGGCCAGGTCTGCACAGTTCAAATCACTCTCAGAATTAAAGGCTTTTATATTCCTACTAGGATAGCCTCTTAAGCCCCACTTAAAGCATTCCATTGCTCTCGAAATCCAAAGTCCCAAAATCTAACTTTGTTCCAAGCAAAAACATGGTGAGGGCTATCATAGCAATACCCCAATCCCTGCTACGAACAGACACCATGACCAAGACAACTCTCATAAGGACATTTAATTGGGGCTGGCTTACAGGTTAAGATGTTTGGTCCATTATCATCAAGGCAGGAGTGTGGCAACATTCAGGCAGGCATGTTTCAGGAGGACCTGAGAGTTATACAGCTACATCTGAAGGCTGCTAGGAGAATACTGGCTTCCAGACAGCTAGTTTGAGAGTCTTAAAACCCATAGCCACAGTGAGACACCTACTTTAGCATGGTCACACCTTCTAATAATGCCATTCACTGGGCCAAGCATATACAAACCATTACAAAGGTCTAACATTTAACAGATGAGAGGATGCTGAGAAAATTGTGTGCAGTTACAGTTAACACCAAACCATCTCTGCCAGGATTCATGAGCCCTTGGAAAGTAAAGAACCATTGTTGTTGACCAGATAATAGCAGTCTCTAGTGGGAGAATGTCCTTCATTTCTTAGTCATCATTGCCTACCCCTCCGGTCTGTGAATGGTATGAATAAGTGTTGACTGAATGAATAAATGAATGAGCATAGGACTCCCTCATCCTGCCGTGTTTCCTTGATATTACCACATGAAAGATAAGACAGTAAGGCCTGGCTAGTAGTACGTCAGAGTCACAATCAGTATTCACTGATTCAACTGAAGTAAACAAAAATCTAAAGCTTTCTGGAAGGTTCCAGAAGCTCTCAAACTTCCTTGAGTGTTATCTGCAAACATATCTAAAAACTCCCCTGGAATCATAATAGTTTCCATCTGTAACATCTCCTTGGGGTGGTAAATGTCATATGTTACCATCCCCTGGGTGAATAGCGCATCACCCCCCCTGTGCCTGTCTGTCTAAAACTCTGAAGCCTGTTATTTGTCATTGAGAGTGTCTTTCCACAGGCATAATCTGGGTGTTCACATTCGCTAATCATTCTGTGTCTGCCCTGAGCGGCACTAAACTCGAATCAGCTTCCCTGGCTCAGCCGTGCTGTTCTTACTCACTTTGCTGAGAACAACATGCTCTGACCCACGTCATTAGGGTTATAAATCACAACATGCAAAATCTTACCAGCTAGCCACATTCCCTCCAAAGGCAGAGGGCACATCAAATGGTTTATTTTTTATTGTAATCAAAATCATTGTCCCAAGTAAAACTGCCAACTAGATTTCCCATATCTTTCTTGGCTGGACCCCAGAATTCATTAAGACTTGAGTCTTCTCTACTCAAAAGGCCCAGAATGATACATAACCGAATGGATGAAAGTTTAGGGTTTGTTTTTAGAGGTACAAGTTTGCTGATAATTATATAAACAGCAAAAAGTACCTTTGAAATAAAATGCCCTGGATTTTTAAACTGAGAAAGATCCTGCTTATTTCATCCCCTACCATACACCTCGGCAACAGTATTCTTATTTCTTCCAATAAACATTGCTCAGTCCATTTTTTTTCAACCAACTTTCTTTTCCTTCTAAATATCCCTAAGTATAGCATAATACTGGCATTCTCAACTGAAATACTATCTATTTTTCTGGTCTCCTATAAGCTGTTTATCATTTGCTTCTCAATGTCAGACAAAATTAATCTTCTAAAAACAGATTACACTCTAAGATGTCTTACATCTAAGAGATCCATCAGGACTTCCCCCACAATTCGTTAATGGAACAGAGAGCAGCCAGGTAAGCACCCCGGGGACTGTAGTAATTGCTCACACCGCCCTCAGCAAAGCCTGCAGAGTGTCACCGGCATCTAGGAGGCCCCTTTGTTTCATAAATTACTGAAATCTTTCAGGACCCTTTGCATGAGCCAGAGATTGTCTTCAAGTGTTTAAGATTAGTAACAATGAGAACTGGCATGATGACATCTTAAGAATCTCAAATATCCTCAAATATCATATAGTGAATCCTGGCTGCTTCTCACAAAGAACTGCTAAAAAGAACACTCTCGCCCAACACATATACATATACATATACTCTTTTCTCTCTCTCTCTCTCTCTCTCTCTCTCTCTCTCTCTCTCTCTCCCTCTCTCTCTCTCCCTCTTCCTCCCTCCCTCTCTCTCTCTCTCTCTCCCTCCCTCTCTCTCTCTCCCTCTTCCTCCCCCCCCTCTCTCCCTCTCCCTCCCTCTCTATCCCTCCTCTCTCTCTCTCTCTTTCTCTCTCTCTCTCTCTATCTCTCTCTCTCTCTATCTCTCTCTCTCTCTCTCTCTCTCTCACACACACACACACACATCATGACATTGCCTTTAAGGCTAATTCTTCCTTCTTATAAATATTGCTGAAAATTTAACTTTCAATCTACTTATATGCAATAGCTATAAGACAAATGATGTGACCATATGTTAAACATCATGACTGATGTCAACTCAGTGTATTGGACAATGCAAGATTCTGCTCAGTAAGAGCTTTTTAAGTCTTGTCAAAAGAAGTGAACTTAGTCTTATTTTGAGTCATTTTTCATCTCTCAGCTACTCAGGCCAAAATCCTTGGAATCCTCTCTTTCTTTCTTCCTTTCTTTCTTTTTTCCTTTCCTTCTCTTTTTCTTCCTTCCTTCCTTTCTTTTTTCCACATCCACACCCAACTATTAACAACTCTGACAGCTCTGATTTAACAAGGTCACAATCCAACTTCTCATACACAGACTCATCCCACCTAGTCCAAGGTCATCCCACCTGTGGGGAGGAAAGGGTGTATTTGGCTGATAAGTCATAGTCCATCATCAAGGGAAGCCAGAAACCTTGAGGCAGGAACTGAAGCAGAGACCACGGAGGAATACTGCTTCTCACGGAGGCTTGCTTTCTTATACAATGCAGGGCCTCCTGCCCAGGAGTAGCACCTTCCACAGTGGGCTCTGCCCTCCTACATCAATCATTAATCAAGGAAATCCTCCCACATACTTTTATACATGCCAATCTGTCAGAGACATTTCCTCAGTTGGTATCCTAGCTGTGTCGAGCTGAGAAAAATGTAAACAGCACAGAGCTGATCTCTAAGATTTCTCCTTTAATATTCTGTCATCTCTCCATCAAAGTCTCAATGCCCCTTTAAAAAGAGTAATCACTCATAGGCCCTAGTAGGGAATGCATTAATATGTTTTTTTTTGTTGGTTTTTTTTGTTGTTGTTGTTGTTTTGCTATTAGGACATGTTATCAAACTGCCATCTAAATACTTAAACTTATATCCAGTGCTTAAGCTTATATCTAGTGCTGCATTCAGTGTTGGTCAGCAAGCTTCTTCTGCAGTGGGCAGCACTCATAACTGGTGGAAGTGCTGAGACAGGAAATAGCTGTTGAGTTGAGCGCTCTGCCATCAGTAAGACATTTATATCATGACCCAGGCCTCCAACCAAGGATCAGAGAACATTGTAGAAGAGTCAGATAGATAGATAGATAGATAGATAGATAGATAGATAGATAGATAGATAGATAGATAGATAGATAGACAGACAGACAGACAGACAGACAGACAGACAGACAGACAGATAGATAGATAGATAGATAGATAGATAGATAGATAGAGATAAAAAATTTAAAAATTGAAAAGCTAGAGAGGAGTACTGTGAAATGCCATTATCTGTACACAACATAACTGTTGTACTCATAAATACATACCTTATTTGTTCAGTGAGAAATAAGAGATAGGAAGAAATGAACATATATCACTCTGCCTTTCATCCACTGATAGTTTTGAAATTCACATGTTTACACAGTCTGTCTGCAATTGTGCTCAGTGTCTGGATGATACAGTCTGGACAGTGAGTTTCCAGTCTCATTTGTTTATGCTGTTTTGATGTTCCGATGTCTGTAGGGTTATTACAAGCACTAAATGCTACCACGAAGCTTGGCACACATGTGTTTTGTACTGTTTTGTACTTTGGTACTGTTGGGAAGATGTGAAAACTTCAGGAGGCAGAGTCCAGCAGACAGGAATCAGCTTACTAGGGTGTGCCCTTGAAAGAAATATTGAGACCAAAATCCCCCTCTTTCTCCTTTTTCTTCATGGACACCAAATGTGAGCAGCTTTCTCCACCATGGACTCTTGTTCACAATACGCATTTTGTAACAGGCCCAGAAGTCAAAGAAACAACCACTTGGGGGTTAAAAGCTCTACAGCCAAAGGCTAAAATGCCTCTTTTCCTCTTTTCCATATTTTATCTTAGTTATTTGTCACAATAGAAAGCTGACTATGAGCTGCACAGCCAGCTTTTATCTGAGGCGATAACCAGTTCAAAAATTCATCACCGTTTATTTGCTCTCCTTGTTTCTCTGCTGCTTTACTTTTCCCCTCACTTGGTTGTCCTGGGATCGTAACCTACAAAAATACTGGGATATACTTCATGTTTTAGCTCTATGTTCTAGAAAATCAAAAGTGCACATCCACACCCACATATACATTCTGTCTCCCTCTCACACACATTCTCTCTCACATACACTCACACACACACTCACAGACACACTCACATACAATCACACACTCACACACTCACAGAAACACTCAGAGACACTCACACATACACTCACACACATTCTGTCTCTCACATACACTCACAGACACACTCACACACATTCTGTCTCTCTCTCTCACACTCACACACTCATACAGACACACTCACATAAACCACACACACTCATACACACACACCTTCATACATGCTCATACACACGCACACATTCACACAATCTCTCTCTCTCTTTCTCTCTCTCTCTCTCTCTCTCTCTCTCACACACACACACACACACACACACACACTCACCTTTTCCCTCCCTCTTCTAGACAAGACCTACTTAGACTTTGGACATATTTAGTCATGCCCTTTCTCTCTAAGTAACATCCTAAAACAGAGTGTGTATGCCTTGAGCCCTGAGTCCACTATACACAACCTCATAGATGCCCACATCCCTTCCCACAGTAAAACTCCTGCTAATCTTTGTGGTAAGCTCTTCACAGACAACACATAGTGTGCCAAGCTTTGTGGTGGCATTTAGTCCTCACACCAGTCCTGGAGAGCATCAGAACAGTGTAAACACTCATTCCTCTTGCAGTATGAGCCCCTTACTCTTCACATTTGGAGTTGTCTGGGTGAAGGTCACCCCATTAACAGAAATGAGTTGCTCCGGCATACCCCAATGCATCAAGGAGCATGGGGCTACATGGTGCAGGCAGGGCTATGTCCTACCTCATGCTTATCAATTCACAGCCCTACACAAACCACTGACTGGTAACTTTGAAAGTAGTTAACCCTTGTTTCAAGAGTATGTGTAATTTAAAGTCCTCTGAGATCAGACAAGTCTTTTATTTCTTGGGTATTCTATGTTTGCTTCTGAACTTGATTCCAGCCTCTGTTTGTTAAACAAACTCATCTATTCATGTTCTTTGTATACACATGTGTCTAAAGTAACAAGGCATTCAAACACAGAGAAGACCCAGGCCCCTTTAACTTTCTTGCATATTTGATGAATTGCACTTCAAGACATCCAGGTAAAAGTGAGGCTATACATTATATAACTGATTGTTAGCTACACTAACACTGGCAAAAACAATGCCTGTCCTATGATGTCTATAAAGAAACCATGAATAGAAGAGAATAAAAAGACCCCAAACACAGTAAGAAAATGACAGAGGCAGCATTCTCCCCGTCCCCCAATGCAAGCCATTTATCAGTTACATTGTAAAAAAAAAAAAAAGTTGAGAGGCATTTTACCTCCCTTGGTGTTGTAGATTCAGGCAAGATTAGACCAGATTAAAAGCAGATAAAGGCAGGTTTATTGGGAGGCAGCTCTCTGGTGGGTTCACTGATCTCACAGATGAAGATCAGTAAAGTCGTGCACCCAGGGTAAAGCAAGGGGGTTTTATAGAGCTTCAGTGGGGAATGATGACCTGTCAGCCAGGAGTTGAGGAAGTGTCCATGCATGGTCAGAAACTGAGGCCCTGAGCAGGCACCGTGGTCTGGCTCATGAGTTTTCTTTCTGTGGGCAGGATTGGGGGAAGAAGAGCAGATGGGGGCTCTCAGATTGTGTTGGGATTAGTATTTGCATTATTTTCTTGTTTTGAGACATGGTCTCATGTTGGCCTCAAACTTCCTATGTAGCTGAGACTGGTGTGGAACTCTTGAGCCTCATGCCTCTACCTCTCAAGTGCTGGAACCACAGTCAGATGCTACAATGTCTGGCTAAATTCTTCATGTGTTGTATTATTACAACAAAAACTAGTGAGAGCCATCTGTGAAAACAAACAAGAATAAAGAATTTAGCCAGGCATGGTAGCATCTGACTGTGGAGGCAGGAGGCTCAGGAGTTCCAGACCAACCTCAGCTACACAGAAGGTTTGAGGCCAACATGAGACCATGTCTCAAAACAAGACAATACTAACAATAAATGAAAATTTTCATTTTGTTAAATAATTAAAGTCTAAATATGTGGGTAAGACGCATTTTCAACTAGTATTTTGTCAGTAAAACTGTTAGAACCAAGTCATTCTTTTGATAACAATTTTAAGGATTTTGGCTAAGCTTTCTGAGAGCTCTCAGGCTACATTCAGCATTCACTCTGCTGTGTGAAGTCAAGCATCAGCAGCTAAGGAGTTGGAGTCAGAAGTACACAAAATGCTTCTGGATACCAGTGGTACATTCAGCTTTTATTTTTGAACAGCACTGAAGTTAACTCTTTAAAATAAAATGAGGCAGAGGTGACCATGGCCATGTTTTCTTCAAAACAAAGATGTGAAAAGTCCCGAGAAGAACTACAGGTGTATGTGTACTAGAAGAAGTGTTCCAAGTAGGTAACCTTTTCCTGGAAATAGAGCCATCTAAGGCATAGATATCTCAAGTATAACTTGTCAAGTAACAATAACAAAGTAGTGTTTCAATAATGAATAAGAAGGAATTGGCTGGAAAAAACATTTAGGATAGGTATCTAGATAGACTTCCATTGTTAGTTGATTTTGATGACAAGCAAGATAAGTGCATCCATTGTCTAAATAAAAAAACCTCACATCAGTGCATTCTATACATTTGAAAACACGATTTTTTAAAACTTCCTTAAAACTCTTCCAAGCAAAGATTTCAGTGGAGTTCAAATGCATTTGCTAAGAATGACAAGTGGCAACATTGCTTATTGGTTTCTAAGGACTATTGATTGACATCAGAGAAGACGGAAGCAAGCACTCAAATGTGTGCATGCATGAATGTGTGTGTATGTATGTATGTATGTATGTATGTATTGCATGTATAATTGTATATGTGTGAATATGTTGGGGGAAGGTGGTATGTGTTGTATGTATGATTCTATATGTGTGCACAGGATTGGGGAGAAGGTAAATATGAATGTGCGTGTGTGTGTGTGTGTGTGTGTGTGTGTGTGTGCGTGTGTGTGCGCGTGTGTGAGCACACCTGAGCCCTTACATAGTCTAAGGGGAAAAGTCGATATTCGGTATCTTCCACAAACATTTTTCCACCATATTTTTTAAGACAGATTCTCTCCTTAAACCTAGAGCTCACTCATACTAAACCAGCTAGCCAGTAAATTCCAGGAATTTGCCTATCTCTGCTCACTCCAAGCCCCCACCAGCATTAGGATTACAGGCTCATGAAACCACATGAGACTTTTTATATGGGTGCTAGGGTCTGAACGTATGAACCTTATGCTTGTGTTTGTTTTGTTTTTTCGAGACAGGGTTTCTCTGTGTAGCCCTGGCTGTCCTGGAACTCACTCTGTAGACTACATTGGCCTCGAACTCAGAAATCCGCCTGCCTCTGCCTCCCAAGAGTTGGGATTAAAGGCGCAGGCCACCACTGCCCAGCTTTATGCTTGTATAGTAGACACCTTATCAACTGAGTCACCTCCCCAGCCCCTACCAGTCAACTTTCCATAGTTTGTAAAGGGTATGTATTTAAAATAACAATAAAGAAATTCTCTCAGTTAGGCTTAAGTGTGTTTGTACAATACATTACCCAGATGCAAAAAGAAATACAAAAATATTTCCATAGTTTAAAAATTAAACATCTAGTTAAATGACTGTATCAAAGTTGAAAAAGAAAACAGTGATACAAAGTCAAATACAAAAAAAAATCTTTAAAAAAAGACTTATACCATTAAAAATTCAAATTAAGCAATGACCTTTGTGTCTTCATTAGCTCAGCCATTGACATACTTTACTCTATAATTGGCAAGTACAGTGTTTAAAATGAAAATGGCCCCCGTATGTTCATATATCTGAACACTTTGCTACCAGTAAGTGGAACAGTTTAGAAGGATTAAGGGGTGTGGCCTTGTTGGAGGAGGTGTGTCACTGATTTTGACACTAGACCAATCTCTCAATTCCTCTTTCTGTCTGTCTCTGTCTCTGTCTCTGTCTCTGTCTCTGTCTCTGTCTCTCTCTCTCTCTCTCTCTCTGTTTGTCTGCCTTTGGATCAGGATGCCAACTGTGAGCCCCATGTCTGCCTGAGTGCCATCATGCTCCCTACCATGATGATAATGGACTAATCCTCTGAAACTATAAGCAAACCTGCAGTTAAATGATTTCTTTTATAAGATTTACCTTGGTCATGGTATCTTCTCACAGCAATAGAACAGTGAGTAAGAGAACAAGTAAATAACTATGCTAAAGGTGTACAGGCAAAAAACCTTTAGTTATAAGAACATACAAATACCTTGGAAAGCCTCATTTCTTGTGTCAGTGTTAATTACAGGGCATTTTGTGAAGCCATACAGCCAGGCTAACATGCAACATCACTGAAAATGCAAACTGAAAAGCTCTACCCAGTACTCACTGAATCGGAGTGTCTCAGATGAGGGTACAGGGATATGGAGCCTAACCGAATCTTGAAGTGATTCTGTGATGTAGTTTCAAACACATCATCCTAAAACAAGTCTGATCCAAACACTTACCTTTAAACATTGCCTGCTACTGAATAGAGACCAAAGTCTCCTCCATCCATTCAGAGCCTCCTTTCTTGTCCTCTCTCATGATTCCTTATAGAACTGCATGCACATGATATTCATTCTCTGTTCTCTCCTTTGCTTCTTCTCTTTCCTTGCTTGGAATTTCACTTTTCAGCCTTACTGAGACTATGTAAACAAAATCTATACAACTTTTCAATGTTTGCCACACACATTGCCTATTCTAATACTTGCATAATATCAAAAGAAGAAAAATAAAATTAGCTGGCAATTCTCCACTCCTCCTACCTCTTTTATGTATTTTACTTCCCAAAACATCTCATCTGTAGAGGTGGTTTTGATGCTGTCCTGTTCCCCAATTGGTTCTTGATCTATCAATAAAGAAGCCACGGGCCAATTGCTGGGCAGAAGGAATAGGTGGGTCTTCCAGGTCCCTAGAGGAAAAGAGATAGATGCAAGGGAGAAAGGGAGAGTTTGTCGTGCTTTGGAGAAAGAAAAGCCAAGCAGTCATTTGAAGTCTGAGGAGAAGCAGTGGCCTATGGCCACTCCTATAGGTGTGTGGTCAGGTGTGTTTAGCAGGGACTAGATGTATCTGAGCAACTTTTAGAGAAGGTGGGAGGTGTGGAGATAAGAATATTGATAAGGGCACACTTTTCCAGGCAGAAGATAATATCACACAATAATTGTGTGCAAAGGCAAGTTGAAATTGAACTACTATGTGTCTGTGTCTTTTATCCATAGATTCAAGGGAAGCTGGCTGGGGCCTGGTAGTGCGCCCAGTTTCTGGAGCCTATGCTGGGTAGTGAAAGCTACATGCAACACTCATCTGTTCATTTCCTACTGGCATTTGGCCCCTGCTATATTGATCCATGCATTATATTCATTCTGGTACTGTCCAAATTCCTACAACAACCTGAAACTCCTTGGGAAAGACTTCCTCTCCTCCCTAGATAATGACAGGCCTGAATGATTCAAATGACTGCAACATTTGTGTCAGTCATGATTTTTGTCACCATAACAAAGGAAGAAAGCTATACTTGAGCTCATGTTTCCAGAGGCTTCTGACCATGGTTGACCAGCTCCATTTTTCCTTGTCCATTGGTGGGATAGAGAACTGCTATATGGAAGGTGAGAAGGAAAGTTGGGTCATCCTATGGAGATCAGGAATCACAGGAATAAAAAGATATCAGGGACAGCACACAGCCTACAAGTACCTGCCCCATTGCCTCTAGCTGGGTTCTACTTCCTAAAATTTCCAGAACCTTCCAAAATAGCACTCATAGCTAGGGACCAAGGTGGCCACAAATGAGCCTTTTATGATGGTACTCCCATCCAAACTACAGCCTGAAATAAAGTCCCACTGTTGAGTTCTGACCATCTTCTTCCTCAGCACTCTATGTAGACATCGCCTCACCATGGATAAACTCAACCTCCCAGGAGCTTCCTATATGCTTGATGACCTGTGACCTCTCTCCCTGACACATGGCATTTTTAAGGTTGTATAAATGTTGTTGCTTACTAGGCAGAGTTGGGGCTCAACATTAATTAGAAAGCAAATGATTTTTAAATAGTATGTTTGAAGACTTACTGATTCCAGACACTATAAAGAGTGCTTCAAATGATTGTTTTAACCAGTCTCAGCAGAAACTCCACTTTATCCACTTTTACCAGATGAGGAAGCTGAAGAGCTATGAGAGCTAAGAGAGCAGTCAAGCCACAGCTAGAGACCAGGCTGGCTGCTACTGTGCCTCCTCAATCAACTTTTACAGAGAATACCAGTACTTCAAGACCGTCCTTCTATTAGATTCAAGTTGCCAGCTCTCATGTGCACATGAAAAATCATATACATTCTAGCTGGTCATGATACCCAATTTAAAAGCTGGACTTTTATTATGTATGTTCAATTTAAATCTAAATCAAAGAAATCTAAATGGTGCTTCATTTGGGCTATAATCGTATATGCCAAAGCTTAAACGCTTATAAGAAAGCTTTATCTAATTTAAGATTACCAGCTCAAATATAAGCACAGAGTTAATACTACTTTTTCTCCAAAGTAATCAGTACAAAGAGTTCTATTCTCCCAGAGTAAAATGTCATGGAACTTGTAGTAGTGAGTAATCACTATCTCTTCTTTACAAGAAAAAAGCCTTTGAAATATGTACCATAACCTCTGAAAAATACAATTATCCTCCCCAAGAAATGAGGCATTTTTTCCTGACAAAAACGATGGGCAATTGATCTATAGTTCTTTTCTTTCTCAAAAAATTATTGTATATTGTGTAATGATCATTATAATTAAAAATTAAGATGGCTTGCAATAATTCCACCATTATTTGATTCAAAATCTTTATAAAATATTGGCATTTTCCAACATTTATTTTTCCTGTCTATGTTCCATTTAAGGCCAAATTTTCAAACCCAGCTGCCAAATTACACATATAATTACTGCATTTGCGCACAAAAATGTGATAATTGCTTACACAATTTCAGAGGCCAGCTTGAGGCTCCTTTCCAAATTTGTTTTACATGTACAGTGCGGTGTATGTAGTTTTATATAAAAATGGAAGAAGTAAAATTCATGGTTTATCTGGGAAGTCTGTGAAAATGGGTATAAAATAAAACCTTTTGATAAATGCATGTATCTAACTTCCCATTTTTTCCCACAGATCTATCTCTGATTCTTATAGAATAGCTCAAACTTCAGCTGGTACTACATTAATGGCAGTGGAAGGAAATTTAGCCTAGCAGGAGTTCAGGTGTCCATTCTTGTGGTCAGACGACTTCTCACGGGATGGTCTTTTGCCTATACCCATAAGATATACGTTAGACAGTCAATGACATCAGCATTGAGTATGCTGGTACTGCTGCCTAGGAATTTACCTTTCTAAGTATGCCTAGACAGGTAATAATACTGTCTTACAAATGATTAATATGGGGTTAGGCCATGATGGATATTCATAATGAAAGTTTGGGTTCCAAAAAAATAAATAAATAAGGCAAACAACAGGATTGATTTAACCATGCACGCTAATGAGATGATCTAAGATATTTTTGTTTCTACTCAAGCAGGGTTAAAAAAAAAACGGTGCTAATTCCTTTATAAACCAATGTGTTGGCTCAGAAAAACAATCTACTATCACATATCAAGGCCTATAGACCTCAGTCTGTGCCTGTGGCCAGATATCTCACAAAAAGTGGATGGTGAAGGTAGTAAAGAAAGCCTCACAAATGTCATCCCTTCTAGCATCTATCTCAAAAAGAATCATGACTAGCACATCCCCACCATATATCAAACAAGAATATATCACAAGCCATGTTCTTGGTGATATTACTGAACCAGTCAATCAATAGTCATTAGCTAGATTCTTGGACCTCCAGTTACTTGGACCAGTAGGTTTGCTTTTGTCATTAATCCAGTCTGGGTTTTACCTTCTGTTAATTAACATATTCTCTAAGGTTATTTGTGTACCGAGAAGGGCTTTGGTTTCCATGAAGCCTCCTAAGAGGGAATACGCACTCTGCCCCTCCCACAGGGCTTTGTGTGCTATGAAATCCTGCAACAACCATTCTGTGAAGTACTCAGGTAATGTGGAGTGTCAAGAGAGGCAGGGAGTTTGGCTGAGCTTGATTGCTACCACTAGGATTTATTAGTTGTATAAGATGACCCTACAACATATTGCCCAAATTTACTGATGAATAAAAGGGGATTTTTTTAATAGTGTCCCTAGTACAATAGTTACATCCCAAAACAGTGCCAGGAAAATATACACATGTTGGTCTATAACTAGAGTGCTTTGGACATGGCTCTAAGTGCCAGTTCATGTATCTGCTCCTGGAGAAACTGTTAACGGGACTTCAGCTACTGCTATGAGGAAAAAAATGGTCCTACCAGGGTGACAGAAACAGGTGACTCTGATTATTAACCATTCATAAAAATATAGCCGCTAAGATGTCAGGTCAGCTCTTGATATCCAAGCTGTTAGGAAATGCCTACCCAAATACATCTTCCAACGTGAATAATATTATCCCAGCCATGGTGTGTGTGTGTGTATGTGCGTGTGTGTGTGTGTGTGTGTGTGTGTGTGTCACTGGCATCAGTCTGGATCTGGAGTTACAGACAGTTGTAAGCTTCCTGCTATGGGTAGTGGGAACTGAAGTAGGGCCTTATGTAAGAGCGGAAAATGTTTGTAAGCACTGACCCAGCTCTCCAGGTTCCATTTCAGTCATTCTCAGTTAGGTACTGCTAGCATTCTCATTTTACAACAGAGGAAACAGGAGCCTGGAAAATTGCACAAAGATTATATATGTGCCTATGATCAAAGTCCATGAAAGTCACAACTGAAATTTGAACTCAGCAAAGTAACTCCAAAACCTATCTGTTGGTGCAGGAAGCTACACTTCCAATTCTACTCAAACCATACTTCCAATTATACCTCTTAATTCCAAACATTAAAATCAAAACCAAAACAAAACAGTAAATTATACAAATTAATCAAGGAAGAAATCATTGAGACTTGGGTCCTTCATTGAGAGGAATTGGTCATACAAGGAAAAAGGACAGTCAAATGAAAGGAAAACGGTTATGTCTCCTGACCAGCTGATCTGTGATTAATATTGCATTCTCTTTGACTCTTACAGTGAACCATGTTTCCACCTTCATATTGGTTGCCAGGGAAACAAACTCAAAGTTTACAATACTGTATCAACTAATCAGAACCTACCGGTGTAAGCATGTGTGTACCAAACAAACCTTTATCAGAATTTTGCTCCCACTTTTCTTCTTTACCAGAAATTTTATTTTCTTTGTGCTTTGTTTGTATTCTTATTTCTTATAGGTTTTCATAAAGTCTTCTTAAATGGTAAGGCATATATAAACATTAGTCTATTAAGAAGAAAAGACAGACCTTTTCTAACATCTTTCTCATATTCTTTCTTATGATAAGAAAACAAAACAGGATAAATAAAGAAAAGATGGTATTTTCCCTATGCTAAATTATGGATCCCTCACACATGAAGAATCCAATTTGTTAATGCCCTCTGTTGGTAAAGCTTAAGGGAGACACAAACTATCAAATAAGATTAGTAAGAATGAACTTTTATGGAGGGTAGTAATAACAGGTATCAAAAATCCAAGGGCAAGGAGCCTCTAACCCAGTGTATTTTTATCACACGTCTGTCCAACAGATATTTTGTCCCTACAAAAAGTAACAGATGTGCAAAATTACTCACTTCAACCCTGTATTAGCTATTTTTTATTGCTATGATAAAATACCAAGACAAAGGCAACTTATAGAAAGGAGTGTTTATTTTGGACTTACAGTTCCAGAAGGGTAAGAGACCATCATGGCAGGGCAGTGAGGTCACAACCAGCCTGCACATTGGCTAAAGCAGCACATGAATTTTGAAACCTCAAAATCCACCCTTAGTGTCATACTTCCTCCAGTGGTTGGTACACTACCTCTCCAAAGCCTCTCTAAAGAGACACTAACTGGGATCAAGTATTCAAATGCCCAAAACTATTGGGGGAATAGCTCATTAAAAACAATGAAAGCCCCACTTCTCAAAACATGATACTGGAAAACAAATTAATATCCACCAGTAACACAGTGGCTAAATCACTTGCTTATTTCATTTCTCAAACCCTGTTCAGATCTTTGAATGTTTGTAGCCTGTGATGACTTGTGATTAAATTTGTCCCAGCAGAGTCAGTGAGCATCAGACTTTATCTCACCCGGCATGCCTACTCACACTGCCAATGTACATGTTCTGTTGTCTATAAGGGTCATTGGCAAGAAATAGATGGCTAACAAACAATGTCTTCACTGCTTCCATTTGATTCATTCAATTCATATATTCATTATTTATCAAATCTTCACAGAATCTACGTCAAGTTCTCAGTGAGGCATTTTTGAGGGCAGAGAGCCATTATGCATATATTTACAGAGGACAAGAATTTCTTCTGGCAAGTGATGAGTCAGAACACTAGTTCCACGTACAACTATTAGGCCTAAGATTCAAATGCACGACAAGCAAAGGCAGAGAGTTCATCCATCCAAATGCCTTTTTCCTTTCATGAGTTCAATGATGTAATGTGAACGGAATTCCATCTGAACAATCTGAAATTATGCAATTAATCACATTTGTTCTCAGTTTCAATTACTAAGTGACCCAACACTATTATTAAAGCATTTAGAAGACATGATAGTAGTGGTTGTCAAAAGCTAATTCTACCAGCTCATAAGCCCTGGTATAAATCCACCTGATATTGAGCAGGAGGTGATTAAATGCAATGTCCCAGTCTACTACTCTCTGGGGGATGCTTGATGGTGTTAAAAGAGAAGTGTCACTGTACTTTGAAAATAGAAATGATTTGTATTCACTTTACTCCAATCTGGAAAGGTTCATCCTACACTGAAGAATGTTATTATTGCAGCAAGTACAACTACCAAAAAGTACAGTTTATACAAGCAATGCCTAAGTATTTAGCATTCTGTTATAAATATGCACTACAATTTCTTTTTTTTCTTTTTTTTAATTTATTTTTTATTGAATATCGTCTTCATTTACACTGCCAATGGTAAAACCTTTCCCAATATCCCCCCTCCCCTAAGATCTCCAACCCCTCCCTTTCCTCCTTCCCCCTGCCTCCATGTATATGCCTCTCCACTCAACATTCTCCCTCCTCCCCCCTCCTCAGTTTCCCTTTGTTTGGGCCTCTGGTGAGCCTTTACCTGACCAAGGACCATTCCTCCCATTGATTCCCAACAAGGCCTTCCTTTGCCATATTTTTGGCTGGAACCATGCATGCCCCTTGGTTGAGGGTTCAGTCTCTAGAAGTCTTGTGGCATCTGGGTGGCCGAAATCATTGTTCTTCACATGGGCCTGTAAAACCCTTCAGCTCCTCTGGACCATCCTCCAGCTCCTCCATTGGCGACCCCATGCCCAATCTAATAGTTGGTTGTTAGCATCTGCCTCTGTATTTGTAAGGCTCTGGCAGGGCCCCTCCAGAGACAACCATGGCATGTTCCTTTTGGTATACACTTCTTGTCATTCATAGTAGTGTCAGGGTTTATTGACTGTTGATAGGATGAATCCCCAGGTAGGGCACTCTCTGGGTGGCCTTTACTTCAGTCTCTGCTCCACACATTGTCTCCCTTATTGCTCCTGTTCCCTTTCTTAGAGGAATGGAAGCACCCTCACTTCCTTCTTCTTGAGCTTGGTGAATTGTAACTTGTTTATTTTGAGCATTTGGGCTAACATCTACTTATTAGTGAGTGCATACCATGTGTGTTCTTTTGTGGTTGGGTTGCACTACAATTTCTTTATCCAAGTGGCCTCTAGATTAATTGTATAACTTGGGTATTGTGAATAGTAGAGTTTTGACATGATTTCAGTGGCCTTACTACCTTGGTGACAAGAACTCATTTAATGAACATTTATTATTTAATGAACATTTCCTATATGTGTCTGATATTGTGTTTGGTACTGGAGTATTCAGGAGTGAACAGAGAAAATGTTGTCTAATAATCTGAATGTATTAGAAGCCTCTGTCATTCTAGGATATGTCTATATCAAGTACACACATGCACACACACCAAACACCATCACCACCACCAACAATCCAGTTTGCTATTAGCATACTGGCACTTATTGATGTCTTCTATGTCTAGGAAAAATCTTGTAAATGTTGCTTGGAATGTGCATGTTGGGCCAGATCCAGGTGGTAACATTCTACATTGCTTCTAATCCTATGTGTTTTATGTAACACAATAAAAAATAAAAATGAAGGGAGGGATTAAGAGGATCAGAAGCAAGGACATGATAGATGCCAATCTGGCATTATCTAGTTCTCCCACTGCCCTCCTGTTGTTGCATGCACATGCACACGTAATATAATGCATACTCCTAAATATATATACAACATTTTCAGTCTCTATAATGTTACTTGTTTTTACATATTTTCAGGGAGGATCATTTGGTATTGGATAAGCAATTGATGTATACTTCCCTAGGAAAGTCTATTTCTCCTACTCTCAGTATTTCTTAGTTATGTATAGATCTTTGTGCAGGGCTGAGGCCTCCTGAGACTCCACCTTCCATACTAGCATGTCTATTGGTATTTGTTGTTCTTATTCTGCTTCTTAAGGCAGCCATGGTGGTGAGACTTCATTGGTGGAGTTTCTGACACTTCTCGGAGACAATCTCACAGCAAACATACTGTTTCTCTGGCTTTTACAATATTGCCATGCCCTTGACAGCAATGTTTTCTGAGCTTTTGGGTAAAGGAGGGTGTTATCGATGTAGCCATTGGGACTAGATTCTATAACTCTGCATTATGATTGGTTGTGGTTTTCTGTAATGGTCTCTGTCTATTGCAAAAAGAAGTTTTCTTGATGAGGGGTTATCTGTAAGTATAAGGACAAATGTTTATAATGTAGTTTGGGATTATGCTGGTTAGTGAAGTGGCAGTTGTAGATTCTCCTCAAAGATCCATGAGTCACTAGCCCTGGGCCACTGGCAAGATTTCCAGTTTAAGGCACGATTACTATCTTGTTAGGTGAAAAATATACTCTTGGATGAAGACTAGGTCACTAAAGAAGTTATAGTGGAGTTTTTAGAAATTCCCAGAGTCAAATAGAAGTTAAAATACGATTTTTTGGAATATTTGGAATTTACAAATGCAGCTTTGAGAAATCAAGAGCATAACTCAAACAACAGCAAGCAGTGATAAAGAGTTGCCAAAGGGGGGAAAAAAACGAAGGAGATGGGTGGCTCTTTGAGAAAATCAATAAGATTGACAACCCTTTATCCAAATAATCTAAAAGTAAGAGAGAGAGAGAGAGAGAGAGAGAGAGAGAGAGAGAGAGAGAGAGAGATTTAAAATATAAAAGTGGAACTGAAAAGGAGAACAAACAATAGGCACTGTGAAAATCCAGAGAATCATAAAGGCATACTTGAAAAACCTTCAGTCCCAAAGATTTTTACCAACTCTACATCTAATAGAGAGCTAATATCCAAAATATATATAGAACTCAAAAAACTCGACATAATAAAAAAAAAACCCAAATAACCCAATTTAAAAAATGGGGTATATATCTAAACAAAGAATTCTCAAAAGAGGATTTCCCAAATGTTCAAAATTCTTAGCCATCAGAGAAATGAAAATCAAAATTACTTTGGGATTCCATCTTACACCTATCAGAATGGACTATGATCAGTGATACATATTACAGTACATGCTAGTAGGAATGCAAATGTGTACAGCCAACTGCGGATTTCAGTATGGTGGTTCCTTATAAAAAATAGGAATTAGTGTACATCAAGATCCACCTATACCACTCTTGGGCATATATCCAAAGGATACTTCATCCTACCACAGGGACACTTGCTCACATAGATTCTTGCTGTTCTAGTCATAATAGCCAGAAATCTAGATGTCCCTCAACAGGCAAAATGGATGAAGAAAATATGGTGCATTTACACAATGCAGTATTATTCAGCTCTTTTTAAAAGTGACATCATGACATTTGCAGGCAAATTAATGGACCTAGGGAAAAAAAAATCCTGAGTGAGGTAACTTAGATTCAGAAAGATATATATGGTACATATTCACTCATATCTGAATATTAGCCATTAAATAAATAATAACCAAGCTACACTCCATAGACCCAAAGAGGTTAGGCATAGAGAAAGGGACTGTGGGGTGGGCAGGGAACATGGGTCTCCTTGGGAGAGAGTGATAGAATAGACTGGAACTGGAAAAAGGGGAGGAATGGAAAAATCGGGTGGGAATGGGGAGTAATATGAGGCCGGGGGAGGAATGAGGGAGAGAAACAGCTAAAGAAGAAGGAAGAAGAGGACACTAACAACCACAACAACAACCACTTTATTCCACCAAATTGGAAAATCTAAAAGAAATGGATATTTTTCTTGATATATACTACCTACCAATATCAAGATCAGATGAGTAATTTAAAAAATTTATAACTCCTAGTGAAATAGAAACAATAATTAAAATCTATCACCACCACCACCAACAACAACAAAAACCAACAACAACAACAACAACAAAAAAAAAAAACAGGACCAGAAAGCTTTATCACAGAGTGCTATTAATTCTCAAAGAAGAATTAATGCTGTCACTCCTCAAATTATTCCACAAAATAGAAACAGAAGGAACATTGTCCAATTCTAGGGTCACAGCTACCCTGATTCCCAAACCACATAAAGGCCCCACAGAAAAAGAGAATTACAGACTGAGTTTTCCTAATGAATATATGTGCAAAATTTTTCAATAAAATATTATAAACCAAACACACAAAAACAACAACAAAAAACATCCACCATGATCAACTAGGCTTCATCTTACATATGCAGGGATAGTTCAATATATAGAGGTTGATAAATAGAACCCACTAAATAAACAGACTGAAAAATAAAAACTACATGATCATCTCATTAAATCCAGAATAAATCTTTGACAAAATCTGATACTCTTTTATGACTAGGTACTAAAGATATTAGAGATTCAAAGGACATATCTAAACATAATAAAGGCAGTTTACACAGGGAGCATCAATCTAAACAAAGTGGAAACTCAAAGCTTTTCCACCAAAATCAGGGCGAAGACAAGACTGTCCACTATCTCCATACCTATTCAATGTAGTACTCGAACTCAACTTAAAACTAGAGCAAAAGGACAACTGGAGGAGATCAAGAGGTTACAAAAAGGAAGAGAAGAAATGAAAGAAGTTTATTTGCTGATGATTTAATAGTATATATAAGTGACACTAAAATTTTGACCAGGAAAATACTACAGCTAATAAACTCTTTCAGCAAAGTAGCAAGATACAAAATTAATACACAAAAATCAGTAATCTCCCTCTGTAAAAATGGCAAATGGACTGAGAAAAAAATCAGAGAAACAGCATGTTTCATAAAAGCCTCAAAAAAATTATCTTGTGGTAGCTCTAACACAGCAAACAAAAGACCCGCATGATAAAAATTTTAAGACATTAAAGAAAGAAATCAAAGAAGATACCAGAAGGTGGAAAATCCTTTCTATGCTTATGGATATGTAGGATTAATATAATAAGAATGCCCATTCTACCAAAAGCAATCTATAAACTCAATGCAATCCCCATCAAAATTCTAACACAATTCCTCACAGAATTTGAAAGGGCACTTTCCAGTTTCATGTGGAAACACACACACACACACACACACACACACACACCTAAAACAATCCTGATATTAAAACAAAATGATAAAAAGAACTGCTAGATGTGTCACCATCCCTGATCTCAAATTGTACTACCAAGCTATAGCAATAAACAACATGACATTTGCACAAAAACAGACAGAGAAGCTTCCTCTGGTAATAGATTAGAACAAACACAAAGATTCATAGCTGAACAGTGCTGAGAGTGGAAGACCTCAGAACAACACAGTTTTAAATGGGATGTCTCCATCAAATTCCTCCCCTCTGGGTTCGGAGGGGAAACGTTGTAGAGGAGGTCAAAACTTTAAGAGCCAGAGGGGATAATGGACATCAACGAAGCATCTTCTTAACACAGCAGGATACACACATATGAACTCACGGAGACTGGGGCAGCACACACAGGGCCTGCATGGGTCTGCACCAGATGGGGTTCCAGTGTTGAGAAAAGACATAGATATATGTACCATCCCTAACCCATGAGCTAACTCCAATTCATAGCCACTAGCAAATGAACAGGTAATTTTTCTCCAAGGATCTCCCACTAGGGCTACATATCATTCTTAAGGGTAGCCACACGTCCACCAGTATATGGCCAACACAAAATAAATTAAATAACATCTTTGGAAGTCTTTGTCTTGCAATGATTGTCAGAGTTTTTGTTTGTTTGTTTGTTTGTTTGTTGTTTTTTGTTTTGTTTTTTGGGTTTTTTTTTTTTTTTTTTTTTTTTTTTTTTGCTTTTTTCGAGACAGGGTTTCTCTGTGTAGTCCTGGCTGTCCTGGAACTCACTCTGTAGACCAGGTTGGCTTCGAACTCAGAAATCCACCTGCCTCTGCCTCCCAGAGTGCTAGGATTACAGGCGTGCGCCACCACTGCCCGGTTCTTCGGAGTATTTTTTATTTTAGTTTTTTTCCCCTCACAGGTCTTTTGCACATACATTATAGCTTCTGATTTTGTGGTTTTTATAGGATTCCTATGTATACAAATAAGTATCTTTGCATCATATAAGTTTTTATACTTTTCTTTGGCTTTTTTCTTCTGTTTCTTTTATCCTATCCCCATTTATTTGGTGTTTATTTTGTTTTATCATTATTCTCTAGTTGCCTGTTTATTTTCTAAAGGGAGACAGAAAGGGTGGGGATTCGAAGTGGAGGGAAGGTGAACAGGGTCCTAGAGGAGCTGGAGGAGGGGAGACCATAAGAAGAACTTATTTTATGAAAACTCTACTTTCAATAAAAGGAAAATAGAAGAAAAAAGATATTTAAAAAATGAACAGATGGGCTTACTATGGAATTCTTTCAAACTTTTATATGATGGGCCAGCGAGATGGCTAAGTGGGTAAAAGGACTTGCTGCCACGCCCGAGTTTAGTCCCCATGTCTCACATGGAAGAATGAAAGAAATGACTATCAAAAGTTATCTTTTGACTTCTACACACTCATCTTCACCATAAAAACACACATTCTCATATCTCTCTCCTTCCTTCCTTCCCTCCATCTCTCTCATTTTCTCATATATAATATTTTCAACTTTTTAAAAAATAAAGAATACCTATACCAATGCTCCCCAAACTATTCCATAAACCTGAAAGGGAGGGAGTTCTACCACATCATTCTATATTTAAAGTGACCAATACTACCCTGTTGCCAAAAACCAGATAAGAAGTTATAAATAAAACAAAAAAAACTATAGAATAATTTCCTTGATGAACATAAAACCAAAAATCCTCAATTTCTGCAAAGTGAATTCAACAATGCAATAAAAAGAGCATATGCCATAATCAATTGGTTTCTTTTTAGAGATGTGAGGATAATTTGATATTCACAATCAGCATATACAGCAGTACATAAATCCAACTTAGGGACAGAAACCCATGACTCCCCTCCCCCCATGAGTCACAGAAGCGGCTTTTTAACAAATTTCAATATCTTATTTTGGTAAATGCTCTAAAGAAACAAGGAATAAAAGGAACACACCCCAGCACAATAAAGGCTACATACAACAAAGCGCTAGCCAGTACCATACAAAAAGCATTTCCTGTAAAATCAAGACTGACAAAAGGGTTTCTGCTCTCTATGCAGTCATTTAAAACATCACTTGATGCCTTAGCCAGAACAGTAAGTTGATACAAAAAAATTTAAAAGCTGCTAACAGGACAGGACCTGCTATACCATCAACATTGGATCCTCACAAGGATGCCTCTGGGTTATCCTGCTGCTGCCCTGTGTCATGGAGATCCTGCAACTCTAGATCAGCATGATTGGTACTTTCACACACTCCAAAAGTCCACAGATGAGGCAGATTTTGGAGAGGGCCAAGTCCAAGTCCTAGATGGTAGCTGAGCTGGCCAGCCTGTCAGCTCTCCCAGGTCCCTGCCACCAGGGTGAGATCTCCAGCACTGATTACCCAGTGCCATAGAGCAGGTTCAGCTCACCTGCACGCCTGCCAACAGAGCCAGCTCCCCTATGCTGCCCAGTTGAGGCATAGGGCTCTCTCCCAAGCACTGCAGCCAGTGAGGGGCTAGGCCAGCTCTCCTGCTCTTACAATCTTGGGGCTGGCTAACTCAAGCCGTAGCCATTGGGGCCAGCTCTACTGTATTGCTCAGGTGAGCTGCAGGGCTGTTCTCCTGAGTGCTGCTGCTGGTAAGGGGCAGAGTCACCTCTGCACAAACCTTAGACATCTACATGGTTCCAGACAACTGCCCAGACCAGGGACAGCCACCTGGTCTCTAGTGGTAATATGAGTCACAGACATTACACAGACCCCTGCCATTGTATGACCATAGACCTAGACATGGTCGTCAGTGGCAGCACAGCTAGGACTGTGCCTCATGACCCCATGACAGGCTACTCCTCTCCACTCTTACACTTCCAGTTCCATCTCTCTTCATAATGCACAAACTGTTCCACTTCTCTCTCTCTTCCTCTCTCCCTCTCTGTTTCTCTGTCTCTCTCTTTCTGTCTCTCTGTATCATCTGTCCACCACCTTCTTGCACATTGTGGTAGCTTCTGCTGAGGGCGGACCACATGCCTCATGGGCCTCTAGGTGTCTACAGCATACCCATGTGGTATAACAGCTGGCAGACCTCTGTGTGTCCTCTGCCTGTGAGCATCTGTGTGTCAATAGCCCCCTTGAAAAGTGTGACAACAGGCAGATCTCAGGGCATCTTTTCTCATCTACTTCATATGGCATAGTGAAGGGCTGGTCTCTGGATGTCCTTCTCCTGTGCTGTGCTGTTGCGTGGTGACAGGTGGGTCTCTCGGGGTCCCCTGCCCAACTGTGCCACTTGACATGGCAGCAGGCCAGTCTCTGTGTCTACAGTGTGCCCCAATAATTTATTTTCTTTCTTTAAGATTTATTCATTTATTTTATGCATATGAGTACCACTGTTGCTGTCTTCAGACACACCAGAAGAAGGCATCAGATCCCATCACAGATGGTTGTGAGCCACCATGTGGTTGCTGGGAATTGAACTCAGGACCTCTAGAAGAACAGTCAGCGCCTTTAAGCCCTGAGCCATCTCTCCAGCCCAAGAATCTATTTTGAGTTGAGAGTGAACTATACAGTGAGCCAGTAAGGAGCCTTCCTCTGTGGTCTCTGTTCCAATTTCCTGCCTTCTTTCTTTAAGGATAGGAGTATAAACTAAAATAAATACTTTGTCCCCGAAAGTCTTTTGGTCATGTTATTTTATCACAGCAACAAATAAGGAAACGAGAGTTTCTATAAAATGTCTTGTCCTCAGAGCTGTGACAAAACTTCTTGTCCTCAACACCAAATGGAAAATGGCAGGGAATTGCCCCAGAGAGGTTAGTTGAATGTTCTGGCTTTGCTTCTTGCTATAGTTTCAGCTGCTGTTTCATTGATCAATGAAACAGAAGCAAAAGTAAAGTTTATTATTTCTAAGTTGAAGCCATAAGAAAGCTCATAGGTCTCTATTTGCTCTTTGGGCTCTCTGCTATTGCTTTGAAAGATATGTTTCCCAGATAACTAGTCACTGCTTCTCTGAGCTTGGGGTAGATATTGAGTTATGTCAGTCAACTGCATGGCAGACACAGAAAGAATAGCCACCCAACTTCCCCTCATATCCATGAGTAAGAGGAACTTATTATTTTAAGCTAACAGGTTCTTATACAATTTGTTTAACTATAAAAATTCTATGACTGGCCTGGGTGGGGGTGGTCAGGAAGGAAAACTATTTCTGCACAGGCATTATATACGATGATGAAACCGGGGAAATAGTTGTCAGAAGGCTGTGGCAGTGGCAGGAGTGACATGGGGATGTGTAGGGATGGGCCATGATCTCTAATTCTTTAACTTCCATCTTAATTGCCATTTTTTAATCTGCAATAAAGTCTATATTTCCCCACCTAACACTCCTCCATTATAGTTTAATAAAATGCTTTTGTGTGGTTACTGGGATTTCAGAGAGTCTGGGTGGAAGATCTCATGGTTAAAAACAAAGGCCTCATGATAATGAGTATAAAAATGGAAAATGGAGTAAGATGTGGACAGGAAGCAAAGGGATGATGGTAGAATGGTGAACACACATAAACCCTGACCTAGGTTATATACACGATGGTAACCTGGGCTTTTTGGGGCTTCCTATTGCACAGAATACAAGGATTATATGGAGATACACCTTGGGAAATGCATCAAAAATTTTGCCAAGGCAAGTACAAGAACCAGGGAGCACAAATGGCTGCCTTAACCAGCAGTTTTCCTTAATATGATAATGCTCAAATCATATTTATTCATTTTTGTTGGTTTATTAGTATATCTATATGTGTATGTTACATACATGTGTTATATATGCATGTGGTAAGTATGCATATGATATGATATGAATATGATATGATATGGTATGTATGCATGATAAGTATGCATGTGATATGACATGATATGGTATATACATTGATAGGATATGATATGATATATGATATGATATGGTATGTATGCATGTGATATGATATGATATGGTATGTATACATGTGATAAGTATGCATGTGATATGATATGATATGATATGATATGATATGATATGATATGGGTGCATGTGATATATATGTCTGCACCATCCCAGCATGAATGTGAAGTCAAAAGGCATCTTGCAGGACAGGAGGTAGTTCTCTCATGCTACCACATGAGTCCCAGGAACCAAACTGAGGTTGTTATGGCAGCAAATCCCTTTACCCACTGAGCCATCTCACAAAGCCCACAGTTCCTTTTGTCATGAGCCACTTTCTTTCCCTCTCACTCCTCACATCACCCCCATAAGAACAGAGTGAAATGTTTGGAATAGTACATTCATTCTATTGCTCAGTCACTACAGTAGCTTGCTCATTAAACCAGAGCTTTTCCTTTAACGTCTTACAGTCATCTGTGGGTTGGAGTCCTCTATTTGAAGTGCACCACATGTCCTGTCAAAATAACTTCTTGTAGCTGCACAACAATTGTGGGTGGCCTGTGATCACCTTGTCAGAGTGTCTTTTACACCCAGAGCTGATTGCCAGATCCCACATCCCTTGCTCCCCCGCCCGCCCTCCCTCCCCACAGCTTATGCTCCATGTATCCTCTCCTCTCTCACACGTTTATTGCTGGCAGTTGCTGGGCCAAACAGCAATTTGCAGTTATTTATGCAGCTTAAACCCTATTGTCAACATCCTTATCCTCAATACACAACCATTTCAGGGGGGAGTTAAGCTTCTAGGAAGGGGGGTGGGCTGAGGTTAACAGAAGCAAGGCTTCCCCGGGGGCCTCAGCCAAAGCACACATTGTAGCCCAGCAGAGCCTTTCCTTCTTGCCTCTCTTTGGGATTGGCTTTCATTTGGAATTAAAAGCAGATCACAGCTTGCTGTTTGTTTGCTATTGTCAGGTCAGACCCAGTACTTAGGGAGAGGGTGGTATTGCTGTGCTTAGAATTTCCTTGGCATTTTAATAGGGAGGCTGGAGTTTGTATTATACCTTCCTCCTGGGCTCTCAAACACCTCCCAAAACAGAACTTAATCCTCAGGGCAGCTGGAGAGGAAGCCAGGTGTGCTGTGGGACAATGTGACACTCACTCCTTCAAGCTGCCTTAGAGAGGTACAGCTCAGACAGCACAGGTGAGGGACACACAAACTGACACTTCCTTCAGGTCCTTTGTGTTACTTACAGAATAAAAATCCCCCCCATGGGTATATGTATATTTCAGAAACTACTTACTTATCTGTCATCTGTGGCATAGCCCCCCACCAAAGGACACAGCTTTGTAAAAATGGCTTGAATTTAAGAAGCCACTTGTCCTTGTGGCCAGGTACTTTTATGTAATACTTAACACAATTGTGCAGACTGCCTCTGAATTTTTATACCCAACAAAGTAAACTGTTTTGTGCTCAAGGTTAAAAATCTTTATCAAAGGCACTGACTGTTTCTACTATCAGACTGCTGGTCAACAGAAGAGACCAGCAAGACCTTAACATGAAAGTCTGCCTTTGCAGACTGAAGTGGAGATTTCTGGTTTCTTTGAAGATGCATTTGTGTCACGTAAAGTTTTTTCTTAAAGCAATCTTATGAGAGGATGTTTTGCTGAAGTGGACACTGCGGGGGTATGTAATGTTTGGAAAGAGAATAAGTACATCCCAACAGACAGTGAACAACGCTATGGCATTGGTTCACCTTGCCTTCTTTGCTGATCATTGTCTGTCATGACTTTGTAAAAAGAAACCCAAGAACTTCTCATGGCATTCCAGTGGCTTCTTACTGCTTCCATGGACTCAGGCCAATTGTCAGAGACTTGTAGTTTCTACTGGATGAAACTGCCAATGCTGATTTTTGCTAGTGGATCAAGCTACTGCTACTGATTTATGTGAACTGAACTGCTGAAATCCTGATAATGAAGTTTAGAATCACTCCAAAGAACTATTTCTAAATGCCTCCACATCCCCTTTATTAAAGTAGGTTTTGAAAAACTGAAGTCTAGAACAGACATCAACGTATTTATTCAATAAATACTTATTAAGTACTTGTGTACAAAGCAGTGGGCGACTCTAGGAATTGAGACCCTTTGGGAAGGAACAAACAATGCAATAACATAGCTTCATTTCAAATTTTGTGTGACTTATTGCTACAGTCTCAGGATAACTCATTACTGGACTCTCTTCAATAATTCATAGAAAGGATGTCAATGGTGGAAATGTGCCTGCTGCGATTATAAAAATACAAAGAGATATTAAGATATGTTCTATGGGGTGTGGTGAGGTGTGGGGGAAGGGGGTGCCTCAGTGGGCCCATGCCAAGACATCCCTTCCCCCTGAGGGACCAGCCATTGACAGTATAGCATAGAATAGAGTTTATTTAGGGCATGGGGGGGGTTAAGAGGGTCATAGAGCAGAGAAAGGCAGAGAGAAGGAGAGAGTAGAGAAGGAGAGGCCGGCAATGACCAAGTGGAAAGAAGGGGGAAGGGGAAAAAGGCAAGAGAGAAGTAAGCAGGAAACAGGACTAAGAAAGTAAGAGGCAAGAGAAAGAGGAGGGGACAAGCGGTCCCTTTTATAGTGGGCCAGGCCTACCTGGCTATTGCCAGGTAACTGTAGGATGGAGCATACCTGGCTTTTGCCAGGTAACTGTGGGGTGGAGCTCAGACAGTGGCTAAAAGTGCCTACTAGAGTCTTAGAGATAAAGTATGGGAAGTGGACCTGGGAACCATTAATGTCACAATGGATGGAGGAGAGCAGCAGATGACTGTCAGCAAGGTGAACACACCAAGCAGAGTCACAGGACTCTGGTCAACCCGTGGCCATTGACAGGAAAGCCCTACTCCAGGGTCAGTGACCCAGATGCAAATTTAGCCCTAATGAGATTGCTAGCCAAGAACCACAAACAGAATGTGGCCATCCATTTTCTTAACTGTGGTCAGAAGTTTTTATAAGCCTGATTCTAACTACCCCTACAGCTAAACTGGTATTTTAATCAACAAATCCATTATTAAAATACTAGTTCCAAATGTTGGTACATACCCACATTACTTGGAGGGCTTGGAAAACAGTTTACTACCTGCGTTCCTGGTAGTGTAGACTTTGGAAAATCTGAAACTTTGGATTTCTAGCAATTTTCAGGTGACAGTGACCCTGTTTCAGCTGATTCAAGGGTCATATCTGGTGAATTACAAGTTCAGGATATATTTGAGTTGCTCACATTTTGTCTTTCAGCTTCTTCTTTAATAACTCACTCCTGTTGGCATTCCCCGTACCTATACATATTCAGCTCGAGGGACCCGTGTTTCCCACATCTCTTGGTGATTCCGGTTTACCCTGTTGATACACTCTCCTATTTATTCAGGTGACTCATGCTTATTTATCTTTGGTTCTCAAGTTGAATCTGTTCTTCCTATGAATCTTCATCATGTCCTAAACTTCCTTCCCTAGACTGTGTTGTTAGTAATCATCATGGGCTATGTCTTGACTGGTCTGCCTGCCTTTTCATCAGAAGCTCACAACCAGGGATGTCAATGTAAATCTATAGGTGCCAATCTCTTCCAGATACTTGATTCTGCCCAGTATCCATGCTACGCTTCTCTCAAGGTCTTTCTCTTGGGTTTTTAATTACTATTTCCAATTATCTTCAGTTTCCTCAATCTCTGTCATTCCTCTTCTGTTTCAGTTACCAAATGGCTCTGCCTTCTCCTTTATAGAGAAAGTAGATGCCATCAGACAAAGAACTCTCAGCTTCCCATCACCAAGCCTACAAAATCACCAGCATCTACAACCTGCCCCCTTCCCCTGACCTCTCTTTCTAACAGAGGTACTCCTCTGCTTTCCAAAGCTATCCAAAGACAAGCCCTCCATCCATGCTAATGAAAATCTCCCATTGATCAGCATGTCTTCTTTGTGTGTCTGGTTCTGTTCTTCTCTCATCTTCTCCATCATTTTAAAGACACGTTCAGCCCTTGTCTGTATACAGCCATCTTCCTTAGACACCATGTCACCCTGCAGTTATACTTTTATTTCGATTTGGCACTGCCCAACCAAATAATTTTTTAACTGAATAATTTCTATCTTTTTGTCTCTTATTTACTTCCACAAAACTGTCTCCACATAGGACAGGAAGCAACTTACGTTAAATTAATCAATAGACACATTCCAGTTCCTCTTATCCTTACCCAGTTAAACCTCCCTCCATCTCTCTTCTGATATTCTCTCTGACCACCCAGCCTGGCTTCTTCCCATATAACTGTGCTTCTTTTAATAAGGACGTGGTCATCTTCTATTTGAAATGTATTTTGTGAAGCTCAGTGATAGATCCTCTTGTTTAAAGTCTGCCCATCCCTGTGAGTTTAGTTACTATATATACATTAGCCTCCCAACTTCAGTGATGAGCTCTACACCCTTCACTTCTAGATTATGACCATCTCCAACTTGTTCTCTCTTGAGTTGCCCCTTTCAAAAGGAAATAGATACAGGGAACACACACCTGATTCCATACCCTATTTCTATTGCATTCCTTAGTATATCAAGGAACCGTTGTTTATCCTAAAACCTTCCGTGGTTATTCCTCAGTGGCTAGTCACTAGCCATCGCTACTGGGTGAAGTTTTGGTCTTGTCTCCTTGTCTACACTGACCTTTTTTCAGCTCCTCTTAGACTTCGAGCCTGAGTTCAATGTCTCATCTTTATACCTACCAGGAATGTTGCCTTTATCACTTCTCTACCTGCTATGCACAGCAAATGTCATGTAAGTGAAGATTTTTTTATACTTTTACATCTTAACGTTCTCTCTCTCTCTCTCTCTCTCTCTCTCTCTCTCTCTCTCTCTCTCTCTCTCTCTGTGTGTGTGTGTGTGTGTGTGTGTGTGTGTGTGTGTGTACTACATGCATGCAAGTGCCCACATTGGCCAAAGAAGAGCATCCGATCCCCTGGAATGGGAGTTTCAAGTTTTAAATGATGTGGTTGTTGGGAAACAAACAGGGTCCTCTGCAAGGGCATCTAGTGTTCTTAACTCCGGAGACATCTCTCCAGCCCCACCTTTTCTCCATCTTTAAAAACACATCAGACCCATTTCCTGTAATCTGCCCTTCTGTAATAACTAAAAGATAAGTTGCTTAAAAGACAACTTTTTAAATGAAACAAAGTGGAGCAGGGTTACAGGAATGATTCTGATTGCTTGTCCCCTGCTTTTGTCTCTTCTCCCTTTAACATTGTCTTGCACAAGTTGTCATGTGTGCTTCCCTTCAAAGGACAAAAGGTTTTGCTCAGAGTGCTACCTGGTGTTGTGGACTGAATGAGAATGTGCCCCATAGGCTTGTGTCTTTGAACAGTTACTTGGTCTCCAGTGGGTGGCACTATTTAAGGAGGGTATGGAACCTTTGTGTAGGAGAGCCTTGCTGAAGGATATACATCACTGGGAGAGACAGGTGAACTTTGGGGGTTTGTAGCCTTACCCTACTTCCTGTTCTCTCTCTGTATTTCCTACATGCAGATGAAATGTGATCTCTTCCTGCTCTTGCTGTTACATCTTCACCATTGTGAACTCCCTCCCCCTGGACCCACAAGATAAGATAAACCCTTTCTTCCCTTAGTTGCTTTTGGTCATGTTATTTTATCTCAGCAATAGTTAAGTAACTTGTATACCTAGCTAAGGTTGGGAAAACTTCAGACCCTTATCCTTTCCAACAGTTGACACCACCCTTCATATATTCATTCTCCTAAAATGCACACTGAAGAGTAACCTGTCTCATGCTCATGTAGAAACTCTCAGCAGCATTAGATCTAAATCCATCTCTTCCCAAAGAAATGTTTTCAATATCTCTTCTTTAGTTTATTTCTTCTCTATAGTAGTTTACTATCCATTTGGGATATATAATGAAAGAAAAAAAAAAAAAAAACCTCTGGACCTTAAATCAAAAATTGGTTAGAACCTCTTTAACAGGAAGATTCCACACACGCCCCCAAATAATCACAGCATGGTTTATCTTTCTAGGACCACCTGATAGTACTGAATTTTATCACCTTCCTGGTATGGGAAAAGAAGCCTTTTAAAATTCCACTGCAGTGTTTTGAGGCCATATATCCCCCAGGATTAATCACAAATATTTTATAAAGATGAAGTTTCGTTATATCTTTGTTCTTTGTGTCTTGGCTTTTGTTAGCGCATTTTAATTAGGATCTGGTATCTGCAATAAACAGTAAACATAAAGAGCTTTGCAAAAATGTATTAGACTGTTTGTTTTCACACTCTAATGCATATTTGCACAATTTTACCATGAAAAAAGGAAAACATGCTAAGCTCTTGGGCTCTATCCCAAATGTCCTGGAATAGAATCTAAAAATTACTAAAAATGCAACTGAACCTCATCATATTCTAGCAATTAACCTAAGAAACGGGGTCCATTCTCTGTATGAAAAAATCCCCTTCCAGGAAGGGTTTGAATCTCAATAATACATGTCTGATGCTCTCCAAACCTGTCCTCAAACTTGGACTCTTTCCCTCTTGTGCTAAAAGAGCTTAATAAACAAATTAAGTCGAGTAACAGTCTTTCAGAGTGTTAAGAAAACCTCTTTTATAAAATAAAGCCTGGTGGACTGCTAAACACATGCACAAAGCACAAAACAAGGGTGTGTGTGTGTGTGTGTGTGTGTGTGTGTGTGTGTAAGAAAAAGCTGGAGGTTAATAATCTTCCTGCTAAATAGTTTTACCAAAATGAAATGCTACTACAACACAAGAGTTATGAAAAGTATGACTGACAATGGACAGTTTGAGGTTTTTCTTACTGCAGTATACCCCAATACAGAAGGAACACAAACATTAAAATCTGTCCTTGTGGCTCTTGAGTGAAATTGTCATGGGATGACACCTTAATAGTATGTAACTATGACACAGCTCATAAAGGTGTGAGTGTTTCAGGAGCTTAAAGGGATTTTACTTCTGCAATCTACTCCTTAATATGTTTCTAAATAAAACTCTGGATTAAGTAATTTATTTTGCCTCATGATTTGCTGATGAAGTGAAACACAGCAAACTGTATAGATAAAAGGCTCTGTCCTGAGTATCAACTTAATTTTATTAGCCGGTGTCACGTAAAAATGCCAACATGAACTGTAACGAAAGGAAAAGTGCTAGTTTAGAGGTCCTGAATCTAAGTTACACTTGATGTTTCTAACCCCTCTTTGCAGAAATAATAGTCCTGAATTTAATTAGAAACTGTTTTGTTAAGATTAAAGTTGTGGAGAAGTTGAAAGGTTAGATCACATCACACAAAGATAAAAATGACTCTAAAGCTCTCAGGGAATCTGAACTGGTAAACCTAGATTGTATTTCCTGCCAACTGTTTGCAGGAGGATTAAAAGATGTACAGGAATTATTAGTTTTAGATAAAAGCCAGCCATTTTATGAAGCAATTAATTTTTCATTAGTTTCACATAATTTTGGCAAAAATAGTTTTGTTCCAATAAAACTATTACATTCTAGGAGGTTATACTAAAATACAGTCATTAACTTCACATTAATTTAACCAGATTAATAATAAGCTAAACTACATGTAGGAAAGCAGTAATGGTTTTTTACAGAATATATTAGAATTAAAAGGAAAAACTTAAAATGAAAAATAATCTTAAAAAACAGGTCATAAAACTTTCAAGTTCCTCAGTATGGTTATGCATTTATTTAAAAGGCATTTTGCTATGTTTCTTAGCCATATAAAATTAATAATATAAAGTCTACACTTAGGTTTTTGCACGGGATTATCTTAGAAGTAACAGACATCATTATTTTTATTAAAATATGTTTTACATTAAAATAAATAAAATATACCTAAAACTCAAAAGTGAACTTATGGTCACTAAAAACTTCATTCCCAGGTCCACAACCTCTCCTTCTCAATGCCAGAGTGTCCCAAGGATTCCATGCACATTGTCCATTCACCCGGAATAACAGAACCCTCAATATTGTTTTATTACCAGGATAAAAAGGAACTCTTGCTGAGACTAGATGAAGGGCCAAAGTCCTGGCTGTAGAATGTTTCTAAATAGCTCCATAGATAATCACTTCATCACTACCAACCGGCTCCAGTCTAGAACCACCTCTCTCTTGCTTGTCTATTTATACCATGCTTACCAATTCTCTCAAACTCCATTTGTAACCTCATCCCAATTCAGGTTCCATCCTGTGGACTGGAAGGCCTTGGGGAAAATGTCAAATCACCTGGAATAAAGCCTAGTCCCTCAACTTCGTGTTCAAATCATGGCTTCTACTTCTTTCCTGAGTGACATTTTCCTTTGCACTCTGTTTTGCCCAGCTCTTTGACTCTCCTGTATCCATGTCCTCCCATGCTCATGTGCCATGCAGCAACGGTGGCAGCCTTCTATGACATGGCATTTGCTTCAGTGAATTCTTGATTTAAAACTTATATGTGGTTTTCAGGTTTGTTCTGACTATGTACATCTCTTTGATATTTGGTCAGATCATACAGTTTTCTCCTTTATGAAGTTTCTCAATTCCTCCTGGAATATTACACTGTTTTATGTTCTTCCTGGCTCAGTATAAACCAGAATCATCTAAAGAACCCTACTTAATTGAGAGGTGCATTTGTCTGATTTGTGTCAGTCCCATGTGGGTTCAGGA